>NC_092243.1:64214469-64256969 GCF_036320965.1 Panulirus ornatus | reverse complement strand
AGAAGCGGAAAATGATAAAAGTGAGAAGAAAATAGTAATCGCATAGAATATGCATATCAGTACATCTGGTATATGGCTCCCGATGTTTTCTTATTCGTAGAATACCCGTTAGCGGCATAGGTTCGCCAACATAGCACTAGAGGGTTCAACAATGGATGTAATAGCGTGGACAAACACTGCAAAAGAAATGGGCGATTTGCTATATATTTACCAACGGTTTCTCAGTCCATTAGCAAGACTGCTGAATACACTGAGCTATGGGGCAGGGTAATGCATATTTCACTGTATATTGAAAGTCTTGCCGTCGTGTGGATAGCAATGGGCTCTCCGTTCTACATGACTGAGGGAGGGTAGAAGGAGAAAGCAAGATCAGGAAATAGATTTTCCTTTGTTATATCGTAGGGTTTTTGTTAGATGATCTCTCTTTTTTTTTCAGTAGATGTCATATTAACAAAGAGCTTAAGTGATTATCTTGACATCATCATCATCATCGTACCGAACTGACCCCTAAATCTTTTGCGCCTGTTCTACGTGCTTGCCGAAATACGTATGCTTCTTATTGCGTTGGATATCATAGTACTGACAGGTAGCTGCTGTACAACTTTCACTCAGAGACCGAACTTAGCAAGTACAGAGAAATTATAGCGTGGAGAAATTACAGTTGGCAGTTCACTTAGATATCTTCAGTGTAAAGTAATTCTTTGAGTGACACAATGAAATCTAAAAGTGCATATATACCGCATTGGGAATATGGTAAATGCTTCATCATTCCAAAAGGAAAGTGAAGACGAGTGTAGTTCATCACTACCACATAATGTATGTGGAGAGGCACAACTTTTGTCTCGTACAGATGAAGGAAATATCCTTCCCAATGAAATTGCGCCTCGCATCGAATTACGAATGGGGTTTTCTGTGTTAAATCGTTGATAATAATGATCATGGAGCAAAATATTGATTAATCAAGTTAGAGAGAAAAAAATAGATAAGAATCGTAAGATCATATCACTTTGAGTTCACACTAAATCGTTGATAATAATAATCATGGAGCAAAATATAGATTAATCAAGTTAAAGAGAGAAATAAAAAAGATAAGAATCGTAAGATCATATCACTTTGAGTTCACACGACATGTGCAAGTTTTGAAATTCTGACGAAAGGAATTCGAGTGAACGAGTCGCGTCTTTCAAGGTCTGTGCGCTCTGAGGTCCTACTAATTAGCACAGCAAGGAATTGGCGAACACGCTTTTAAAAGATGTTTCTTAACATGGGAGAAAGATTCTCTCTCTCTCTCTCTCTCTCTCTCTCTCTCTCTCTCTCTCTCTCTCTCTCTCTCTCTCTCTCATCCTCACTACCACACCCTCCTCCTTACATGAACCACCTCTCCACACGAGCGCTGCTAACCCAAATCCCTCTTTCTTTTTAATCATCCTCTCCTTCTCTGTTCCTCTCTCTCTCTCCTTGATCAAGACCAGCTCTTCCCTTCCCTTTTCCAACCCTCCTCGCAATATTCTGGTCCTTCATTCGCCTACGCGTTCTCCCGTCGTCTAATTTACATGCTGCAATAAAACTGCAAAATCCGACCGTATAAGAAACGCCATTAAAGGTGATCTTCCGGTAAGGTAGGACGTCTGGGTCGCCGCTGATAGCTCTGCACCTGAAGGTGACGTCACTCACGGAAAAAGGATTTCGGGGCTTTACGAAATGTCAGTTTAGTCCATAAAAGTACCAGAGAAGTTAATTAACTTGCTAAATTGAGCATGTATCTGTTTCGTGTGTGTGTGTGTGTGTGTGTGTGTGTGTGTGTGTGTGCGTGCGTGCGTGCGTGCGTGCGTGCGCTCATCCCTAGTTCTATGTACAGGCTTGAGTGTGTGTAAATGTGGGTGTTTGTGTGTGTGTGTGATTCTCTATGCTTTACTGACCATTAATCAGCACGGGTCTGTCCGGGGTCTGGCCCTACATTGGGTTCGAATCCTTGGCGTGGCAGTCGACCCAAGACATCAAATCTTGTAGAATACTGGTTGATGGTCCGCTCAGACGATACAGAATGGAAAGTGTTGCTCTAAGATATAAGTACATAGTGATGTTGATGTTATAGTTACTCCAGGAGAAATATCCAGTGATGGAACGTTTAGTATAAGAAAGCGAGGTAGCATTTGTGATGTGCTGTAGCAAAGATAAAGGAAGATAGTTCAGCCTACTAGCATTTATAAAGTATACGATAGCAAGAATAAACATAGTTGGACCAAAAACTAGGAACAGGGAAACATTGAAAAGAATGATATACACAAGTTAGAAGATTAAAGAGAATGATCCCATATATTCATCAGGAGTAGCTTGTCAGTCAGAAAACGGTGATAAAAGGATGTGCTGGTAAATGAGCCACAAATTCAGGTGTTTTCATTGCGAAGAAATAGAATATCAAAGGGCTATACTGAAGATATATGCAGATGTACTTAACATAGAATATCAAAGGGCCATGCTGAAGCTATATGCAGATGTGCTTAACATGTCACTCGAAGAGTCATTCAGGATGTTACTGGAAAAAGGGCCAAGAAAGTGGAGCAGGACAAACCTCGTACTTTTCTTTAAGAAAGGCGACTGAGAGAAGGCGCTATAGGTCGGTCTATGATATGGTCTGTAAAGTATATGAGATGATCAGAAAGTACATGAATGCCTCACTGCACAAGAGAAGTTACCTAAATGTGAGAGACATTACGGTTTCCGGAAAAGAGGAGCATACGTAGCCAACCTCTTAGCCTTCTGTGTGAGAATGAGGAATGTTCTAGACGAGAGAGAAGGTTGAGTGGATTGTCTGTATGTGGACTGCCAGATATAATTTGACACTGTATCACATAAGATGCTGGTAAAGAGGATAGACTTTCATTCAGAAATATGTGGTAGAAAACGGGAAGATCAAAGTGGTCTGTGGGAATATCCAAGTGTTCTGTGGGAAGATCCAGGTGCTCTGTAGGAATGTCCAAGTGTTCTGTGGGAAGATCCAGCAGTTCAATAGGAAGATCCAGGTGTTCTGTAGGAAGATCCGGCTGTCCTGTAGGAAGATCCAAGTGTTCTGTGGGAAGATCCAGGTGTTCTGTGGGAAGATCCAGGTGGTCTGTAGGAATGTCCAAGTGTTCTATAGGAAGATCCGGCTGTCCTGTAGGAAGATCCAGCAGTTCTATAGGAAGGTCCAGGTGTTCTGTGGGAAGATCCAAGTGTTCTGTGGGAAGATCCAGGTGTTCTGTAGGAATGTTCAAGTGTTCTATAGGAAGATCCAGTTGTTCTGTGGGAAGATCCAGCAATTCTATAGGAAGGTGTATGTGTTCTGTAGGGAGATCCGGCTGTTCTGTAGGAATCCAGCAGTTCTGTAGGAAGATCCAGGCGTTCTGTGGGAAGATCCGGCTGTTCTGTGGGAAGATCCAGCAGTTCTATAGGAAGATCCAGGTGTTCTGTGGCAAGATCCGGCTGTTCTGTAGGAAGATCCAGCAGTTCTATAGGAAGTTCCAGGTGTTCTGTAGGAAGATCCAGCAGTTCTATGGGAAGTTCCAGGTGTTCTGTAGTGTTTGAGCAGTTTGTTACAATGCTTTGTTCCTAATGTCCCGCTTAATTAACTAATGGATGAAACACATCTTGAATATTCATCCCGGCTAATTAAGCTACAAGCTAAACCCTTCAGTTAAACCAACTTCAGGAACTTTTCAGTCCCCCTGAAATTGCTGCAACATTCTGTGGTCACATAATGTCCTCAGGTTTGCTAAGAGAAGGGATCATTTTTCAGGCTTTATGGATGCAGGGATGGAGGCTTGCTGTTTAAGTTAGCTGAGACGGTATGGGTAACTGAATGCCCTATTCAAAGCCATTCCATTAACACACACAGACACACACACGTGTGTATATATATATATATATTTTTTTTTTTTTTTTTTTTTTTTTTTATACTTTGTCGCTGTCTCCCGCGTTTGCGAGGTAGCGCAAGGAAACAGACGAAAGAAATGGCCCAACCCCCCCCCCCCCCCCCATACACATGTACATACGTCCACACACGCAAATATACATACCTACACAGCTTTCCATGGTTTACCCCAGACGCTTCACATGCCTTGATTCAATCCACTGACAGCACGTCAACCCCTGTATACCACATCGCTCCAATTCACTCTATTCCTTGCCCTCCTTTCACCCTCCTGCATGTTCGGGCCTGAATATATATATATATATATATATATATATATATATATATATATATATATATATATTCCTGGGGATAGGGGAGAAAGAATACTTCCCACGTATTCCCTGCGTGTCGTAGAAGGCGAATAAAAGGGGAGGGAGCGGGGGGCTGGAAATCCTCCCCTCTTGTTTTTTTTAAATTTTCCAAAAGAAGGAACAGAGAATTGCGCCAGGTGAGGGTATTCCCTCAGAGGCCCAGTCCTCTGTTCTTAACGCTACCTCGCTAATGCGGGAAGTGGCGAATAGTTTAAAAGAAAAGAAAAGATATATATGTATATATGTATATATATATATGTATATATGTATATATATATATATATATATATATATATATATATATGTATATATGTATATATATATATGTATATATGTATATATATATATATATATATATATATATATATCCTAGCCTACGCTAAGTACCCATTTTTTCGATCAGATTCCAAAGAAGGACGAACAGCTGGGTTGACTGTTGACTGACTGCCACAACCAGGATTAGAACCACCTCTGGTTAGATCTCGAGCGGCCAGTAAATACCTCCTCTGTGTCAGGAACATTACCCACTACACTTCTCGACCAGACATAAACCAAGAGATAACTCTGGTGGTATATGGCTCAGAACTACTGGGTAGAAGAGGATCTTCAGAAAGGATGCTGAGGGAAAAAAAAGTTCCCCCGGAGAGGATTCAGGACAAAGATCCTTAGAAAGCCTTATTGTAAACTTCCCTGGAAGACGTGGGAGGAAAGATTCTGGTCAGGTTATGGGATAAAACTCCTTAAGGAGACTGTGGAGGATGGGGATCTATAAATGATTTAGAGAGAAAAAAAAGAATGAAAACCTGGGGCTGACTCAAGAGAGAAAATCCTCGGAAAGGCATTAGATAAAGGGTCTAAGGTGGATATTAGGAGAAGGGTAGGCAGGGAGACACTACTTTTTCTGTGTCGTGGAACGGGATGACATGTCGATTTTATATATATATATATATATATATATATATATATATATATATATATATATATATATATATATATATAAATATATTATTTATCCCTTGCGATAGGGGAGAAAGAATACTTCCCACGTATTCCCTGCGTGTCGTAGAAGGCGACTAAAAGGGAAGGGAGCGGGGGTGCTGGAAATCCTCACCTATCTTTTTTTTTCTTTTTTTAAACTTTCCAAAAGAAGAAACAGAGAAGGGGGGCAGGTGTGGATATACCTCAAAGGCCCAGTTCTCTGTTCCTAACGATACCTTGCTAACGCGGGAAATAGCGAATAGTCTGAAAATATATATATATATATATATATATATATATATATATATATATATATATATATATACATATTATATTCCTTTCTTACCACAGAGAAATGAAACGCGATAAGTTCCCAAGAACACTTTCGTGTAATGGTCACATCATCAGAGGGAGATACAAGTAAGAAATGTATCATTCAGTTGATATACAACGAAGAGACTTAGCTGGGACGCTATTTGGTTTATTGAATGACGTCCCCGCTACTGACCATGAATCACATTTCGGCAAAGCCGGGACCAATTAGACCTACATGGACTCGTTTCCTAGGCGTGGCAGTCGGCCTACTACCTTAACCAGATGTTCATAGGCTGGGTGTGTGTGTGTGTGTGTGTGTGTGTGTGTGTGTGTGTTGTGCATAAAATACACAGGAGTCAAAACATGATACATATACACAAGAATAAGAGACAGGACAAAACGAGCATAAAAGAAAAAAAAAAATCTCTCTCCCCATAACACATAGACTGTAATCACAAATAGGAATCACTCTTCATTATCTTATCAGTTAAAAAGATATTAACACCTTTGTACTATCACACAAGTTTGTATGATTAAACCCCATCATACCTCAACACATCGAGCATTTCAAATGGAGTGAGAAGCGAGAAGGAAGATGAAGGAGAGGGGGAAAGTTATCCTTAAGTTGGTCTTCTGGGCTGAGCAAACTTCACAGATCGAAAGTCGGAATTTCACTACATTTTGTGGATAAGTTTGTGGATAGATTCATGCAAAATATTTACTTCAGATTTGCTTTTTTTTAATGTCTTATCTTTCCTATAGTTGACTGTTTACTTACGACACTAGAAAATGGGAGTATAAGCACGTTCCATAATATCTTAAAACATTCATCATATGTGAAGAGAAAATGTGGATAGTGATGATGATTATGTCACTGTGCCACAGACAGTAGGACTCCCCTTTCCTTACGAGCGACATTTGCTTAATTCGTGTGACAACTGGACTGAAACCAGTCATCAGCTGATGTATTCTGGACAAAATGCACAAAGTCGGTTTTTCTACACTATCTAATGCTTTTAATGCACTAGATTCTTACATTCGCTCTTTTAAACAAGGATCAATTAGTCTCTCTGTGCTTTAACAATTATGTATGTGATGTCTTTCTTCCATCTCTCAGCTCCTGCATCAAATACGTCAGGTGTTCACTACCACATACACTTCTTTTATTCCTCACGCGATCAAACTTTGCTGGAATTCCAGCAGCCGCTGGGGAAGGAATGTCAGATGAGAGAATTTGCTTGATATTCACATCAACTTCTGACGTGGTTCCGGACTGTAAGGGTCTTATCATACCATTACCGTCACGTGGTCAGCATGTCAGGGGAGTTCTCTTCAGACACTTCACACCAACAATGAGACACTTGGTGCTTTATGCAATCAATCCGCTCTACACACGTTATCATTACAATAATTCCTTAGGCTCGGAGATCATAAAGTTAACGCAAAGTCACGTGAAGTTGAAATATAGATTACATCTCGCCTTACTACTTACATCCCTGCTGTGTATACCTCCACCTACAACAAAGGCTAGATATCTGTGATTGCATGATCACGTCCTTAGGCGAAGTTATGGTGGTTAAGAGAACCTCCACGGATTCACAAAGAAATTATCGGAGGATCGTGGTATAATGGGAAATACTTATTAAGATAATTGCAGATTACTTCTCCTCTCCATATATTTTATCTAAAGCTTTTAAACTGAAGGTGCAATACAAGGTGATATATGCAGGTGCTACTGGGCTTTCCCTTCAAGAGGTTACGCCGCGAGTGAAAAGTCACCTTTGGAGAGGTTTTATCACTTGGGGGTACAATCTCCTTAAAGGGCTTCTTAACCTAAAGGAGTCTATATTTCCCTGCTACTAGTAACATCACAGTATCACAGCGTTGGGCTGCAGAAGCCTGTAGCAAAAAGGAAATTTGGCATTGATATCATAGAAATCGATGAAGGGGTAATTTTGATATAAAATGTTGACAAGACACAGACCCACCGAAGTAAATCAACTAGCGTCATACAACAGACTTTCCGCCTTAGTCTTACATTCCAACCCATCAGACATATACCATCAGTAACCACACTCCCCAGACAAACACGAGTCGCACTATCCCGCTCACGTTCTGGACATCACTACAAACACCAATTCAGCACATCCCAAGACCGTTCATGCCCACGTATAAACTACCACACATCCTCTGTCACTCCTGAAGTCGCATTTTCTTTCCCTCCCACTCTGATGCCCTTCGGATACAACTACACTCTCAATCACCACTCATTCATACAACTTACTAGGTACATTCAACAAGTTTATACCTTTGTAATTCAAACATTCATCTTTGTTCCCCCTTTCCTTTTGTACAGCGACACTATACAAGCATTCCGTCAATCCTCAGGCACCACACTGAGATCCATAGATTCATTGAAAATCATAACTAACCAATCGACAACATAGTCATCCCATTTTCTTAAGAAACTCAACTGTAATACCATCCGGTCCAGCCGGTTTCACCACCTCGTCTTTTCTTATCAAACCACTTTTTCATGACTCTCACTTTGCGTACCTCCACAACTCAAGCACCCTATATCTTCCAAACACATTCAACAGTCCATCAGAATACTCATTCCAACTCTTCACCTCATCTCTGCTTTTTATCACTTCCCATTTTGCTCCTTTCTCTGATGTTCCCATTTGTTTTCTCGTTTTTCTCATACCTATAACCTCCTTTCTTGAAGTCTGGTGATACTCGTTTACCCCAGCTCTCACTTGACCTCTTTTTCAACCCCTGCCCCTTTGGACACCTTGCCGCTTATCTTTGGTTATCTTCCAATCGCCGGCACTCCTTCTCTGTTAATAACGCCCACACACCTTATTCTCTTCCATTACCAGCATACCTTCATCCCACTTACTCACTAGCCTTAGTCCCTTGCCTACTTCCCACCTTCGGCATTCCTCACGCCTCTCTTGCACAAAACATCCCATTCCTAATCCAATCCCCTGGCTTTGCTTGCTCTACCATTTTTTGCTATTCTGCACTTAATCTCTCCTGGCATCTCTTTGCAGCAAGCCTCTTTTCCAAGTTCACTTGCTTTTATTTCCCTCTTCCCATCCATATCATTTCACCTTTTCCGAGAGCATCTACGATTTTTGACCTTCGACTTTCATCGGGTAAAACTCAGGTATCCTACCAGCTGCTTCTCTAACCACAGTCACGTCTAAGAATCTCTCTCTTGCACGCCTATCAGTTTGTACGTCATCTAACAATGGGTGTTTACCATATACTCTACTTCACACATTTTTCCAATCACCAGTCCTTTTCCAGTACACAACTCCACAAGCTCTTCATCATTGCCATTCACATCACTGAACATCCCATGTCTCCTAATCATACCTTCACCCATCTCATCACTCATTTTCGTACCCAAATCATATACCACCAACAACTGGTCTGTCACATCAAAACTGCTGACACACCCACCCACTCAGCTCCTCCCAGAATGCTCTCATATCTTCTTTATTCGTCCCATGGTCAGGTGCGCTGATAATTAGCCGCCTCTCGCAATCTACTTTCATTTATACCCACATCAGTCTAAGGCTCATTTCGTTGTACGCTTTCCCACAATCCCACCTCAGCAGAAGTGGCCATACCTTCATTCGCTCTCACCCTTACACTAACCCATTGCTTACTCCTAAGGAATTTCCAATCCACTCTTCCCCCTTTTCACCTTTAGAGAATAGATAGAACCGGATGTGGCCTTTCTTCGTCTGTTCCTGGCACTAACTCGCTAACGCGGGAAACGGCGATCAAGTAAAGGGAGAGGGGAATATATAATATTATATATATATATATATATATATACATATATATATATATATATATATATATATATATACATTATTTCTTTTTTTTTTTTTACATATTCGCCATTTTACCGCCTTAGCAGGGAAGCATTAAGAAGAGAGGTCTGAGCCTTAGAGGGAAATCCTCACTTGGCCCCCTTCTCTGTTCTTGTTTTGGAAAATTAAGAATGGGAGGGGAGGATTTCCAGCTCCCCACTCCCTCCCCTTTTAGTCACCTTCTACGACACTCGGGGAATACATGGGAAGTATTCTTTCTCCCTTATGTGTGTGTATGTAAAAGTACAAAATTAATATCATTCATCAGTACTGGTTCTGAAGAACATTAGAAAAATTTTAAACATTAATGCGTATTCCTTACTAATGAGAAATTAAGAGTGCATTCTCATATTAGGGACTTGTTTCTTGCTTAACAACATTCATCCAAAATATATATATATATATATATATATATATATATATATATATATATATATATATATATATATATATATATATATATATATATATATATATATTTCTTTTTTTTTTTCAAACTATTCGCCATTTCCCGCGTTAGCGAAGTAGCGTTAAGAACAGAGGACTGGGCCTTTGAGGGAATATCCTCACCTGGCCCCCTTCTCTGTTCCTTCTTTTGGAAAATCAAAAAAAAAAAAAATGAGAGGGGAGGATTTCCAGCCCCACGCACCCTCCCCATTTAGTCGCCTTCTACGACACGCAGGGAATACGTGGGAAGTATTCTTTCTCCCCTATCCCCAGGGATAATATATATATATATATATATATATATATATATATATATATATATATATATATATATATATATATATATATATATATCGTTCTCCATGGTCTAACGAATACAGTATTCCATTATAATTACAGCAGCGATTCCACTGAACTCTTGATTTCTTGATTTATATTTGAGCTGAAAAAAAAAATCATATATGATAATGTCAGGTGGTCTGCACGTCAAAAGTATTTGGACTCATGTTTACAGGACTCCATGCAAATAAATATGGACACGTGCATCTTTTTAAGTGGTGTATTATGTAATAAACCCGTCAAGTGATTCATGGGAGAGACAAGGGGCGTAGAATTTACTCGGCGAATTTTCTCTGGGCGTTCCAGTGCCTTTTGACCTTAATATTATTATTATTCTGTTTACGCATTTACTATTATCATTATTGATATCATTATTATTATTAATGATGGTGATAATAATAATGACAATAATGATAGTAACAATAATATCAATAACAATAATGATACCAATGATGATCTGGCCAAATGATCCTCTTCGTTAGACTTTCTTCACTCATCCTCTCCATAAGTACAAACCATTTTAGTATATCCAGGTCACCTCTCTCAATCAGCCTGTCCATTCTGCCACACCCCGATCTTAGCACTGTCACTCCCTCGGCGATTAACTTGCTTCACAGTGAATATCATCCTCAGGTAATTAATTTCTATCTTTTTCAAAGGCTATCTGTACTCACATTTTCTGTCAGCATCGCTTTTGGCGTAGCAGTTAGCATTGTTGACGCTTCCACGGGCCGCTTTGGGTGGAGTGCATTAAGTTTTGACCAGCAGTCGAAATACTGTGATCTTTGCACCCTGGGTCCTTCTTGTGATGTGGGTGATTCCCATATTCGTAAAACGATGAGAGAGAGAGGAGTACTATGGATAATGAGGAGAACTTCGTTGTTCTGGCTCCGAGCAAAAAGAAATAGTTGGAGGGTAAGGAAGTGTAGTGGTTTAGGAATGTTCATAGGTGTTAATTATGGAGTTAGATATGGGTTGAGAGCGAAGAAAAGTGGTGGCACTTCTGATAACGAATGAGTAGCAGAATTGTGGTAAATAAAACAAGGAAATGAGTAGGTTACTCCGGGTCAGAATAAAAGTAGACCTTGAGAGGTAGGTATATGCAAGTGCTCGTGCACTTAAGAATGTGAAGAGTCAAGCAAACAGGTACAAAGGCAGGATTTAAGGGTACTAGAGTCTGGCAATTAAAAGGTTAGCGAACACACTCACACACATATATATATATATATATATATATATATATATATATATATATATATATATATATATATATATATATATATATATATATATTCCTATGAGTCCACGGGGAAAATGAAGCACGATAAGTTCCCAAGTGCACTTTCGTGTAATAATCACATCATCAGGGGAGATACAAGAGAGAAATATAAGTCAGTTGATATACAACGAAGAGACTTAGCGAGGACGCCATTTGGTAAACATGTGATTGTCCAAGACAGACTACGAACGTATCATAAACTTATTATGTGGACAAGGTGAATTGTTTACAAACTTTATCAACAATGAAGTTATCCAATTTGTATAGACCTTAACTAATCATAAGGTTATTATTCTTTGTGTATTTAGTAATGTTTCATTTTCCCTGTGGGCTCATAGGAATCACGCGCAAAACTGTGATCATTTCCAATATATATATATATATATATATATATATATATATATATATATATATATATATATTATCTATTTATTTTGCTTTGTCGCTGTCTCCCGCGTTTGCGAGGTAGCGCAAGGAAACAGACGAAAGAATGGCCCAACCCACACCCATACACATGTATATACATATATATATATATATATATATATATAGAATATATATATATATATATATATATATATATATATATATATATATATATATATATATATATATATATATACATTCTTTTTTTTTTTTCTTTTTTTCATACATATTCTCCATTTCCCGGGTTAGTAAGGTAGCGTTAAGAAAAGAGGACTGAGCCCTAGAGAGAATGTCCTCACTTGGCCCCCTTCTCTGTTCCTCCTTTTGAAAAATAAAAAAAACAGAAAAACGGGAGGGGAGGATTTCCAGCACCCAGTTCCCTCCCCTTTCAGTCGCCTTTTTCGACAAGCAGGGAATACGTGGGAAGTATTTTCTCCCCTATCCTCAGGGGAACTATATATATATATATACATCATATATATATACATATATTTTTTTTTTTTTTTTTTTTTTTTTTTTTTATACTTTGTCGCTGTCTCCCGCGTCTGCGAGGTAGCGCAAGGAAACAGACGAAAGAAATGGCCCAACCCCCCCCCCCCCCCATACACATGTACATACACACGTCCACACACGCAAATATACATACCTACACAGCTTTCCATGGTTTACCCCAGACGCTTCACATGCCTTGCTTCAATCCACTGACAGCACGTCAACCCCTGTATACCACATGACTCCAATTCACTCTATTTCTTGCCCTCCTTTCACCCTCCTGCATGTTCAGGCCCCGATCACACAAAATCTTTTTCACTCCATCTTTCCACCTCCAATTTGGTCTCCCTCTTCTCCTCGTTCCCTCCACCTCCGACACATATATCCTCTTGGTCAATCTCTCCTCACTCATTCTCTCCATGTGCCCAAACCATTTCAAAACACCCTCTTCTGCTCTCTCAACCACGCTCTTTTTATTTCCACACATCTCTCTTACCCTTACGTTACTTACTCGATCAAACCACCTCACACCACACATTGTCCTCAAACATCTCATTTCCAGCACATCCATCCTCCTGCGTACATCTCTATCCATAGCCCACGCCTCGCAACCATACAACATTGTTGGAACCACTATTCCCTCAAACATACCCATTTTTGCTTTCCGAGATAATGTTCTCGACTTCCACACATTTTTCAAGGCTCCCAAAATTTTCGCCCCCTCCCCCACCCTATGATCCACTTCCGCTTCCATGGTTCCATCCGCTGACAGATCCACTCCCAGATATCTAAAACACTTCACTTCCTCCAGTTTTTCTCCATTCAAACTCACCTCCCAATTGACTTGACCCTCACCCCTACTGTACCTAATAACCTTGCTCTTATTCACATTTACTCTCAACTTTCTTCTTCCACACACTTTACCAAACTCAGTCACCAGCTTCTGCAGTTTCTCACATGAATCAGCCACCAGCGCTGTATCATCAGCGAACAACAACTGACTCACTTCCCAAGCTCTCTCATCCCCAACAGACTTCATACTTGCCCCTCTTTCCAGGACTCTTGCATTTACCTCCCTTACAACCCCATCCATAAACAAATTAAACAACCATGGAGACATCACACACCCCTGCCGCAAACCTACATTCACTGAGAACCAATCACTTTCCTCTCTTCCTACACGTACACATGCCTTACATCCTCGATAAAAACTTTTCACTGCTTCTAACAACTTGCCTCCCACACCATATATTCTTAATACCTTCCACAGAGCATCTCTATCAACTCTATCATATGCCTTCTCCAGATCCATAAATGCAACATACAAATCCATTTGCTTTTCTAAGTATTTCTCACATACATTCTTCAAAGCAAACACCTGATCCACACATCCTCTACCACACATATATATATATATATATATATATATATATATATATATATATATATATATATATATATATATATATATATATATATATATATATGTATATATACGTATATATATACATATATATATATATATATATATATATATATATATATATATATATATATATATATATATATATATATATATATATTAAACAAGACCTTCGTTGAAAATAACCATATTTTGCTTCTGTATCTGTTAAGGTATTCTGACCCAATATGTCTGAACAGATGTTCTCGAAATGTCATTCTTTTTTAATCTCCAGTTTCTATACACTAAAAGTTCCAGTTGACCTACATCGCTGGCGGTGAAGCGCTGACATTCTCGCTCATCAAAACTCAGTCAAGCCTGACAAGTAAACAGGTGTTTGTGGCGGTAAATCTGGTGCCTGGATTCACAACACGAACATCTGGTTAGTCTTTGACTGACCACCTGGTCCATATTATTGAAGCTTGCGAGATCAGTTGTCACGACGTGAGTTCGTTTTCGATTCTTACGTTATGATGACGTGTGTTGAGCGGGTCTTTCAACTAGATGATCTGTTGTCGATATACCTTATCTGTGGACTACAGGGTGGGAGGAGTTTTATACTCTTGTGGACACCATGGGTGTAACTGAATGTATTTTGTGTTTCTCCAAGTCTTAATGGGTGCGCTGTTTAACTGTGTGTGTGTGTGTGTGGTAAGAGCCACACATAATCGTTTCCCGGAGTTAGGAATATTACCTTACGGCATTCAACAACATTCCTGTCTACTGTCGGTGAGGCCATTGCTACTTCGTGGTCCCTGTTGATCCACAACTCTGCCTCTTGGTCCCTGTTGATCCACAACACTGCTTGACTCTCTCTCTCTCTCTCTCTCTCTCTCTCTCTCTCTCTCTCTCTCTAGTGACACTTGGCTCACTACTGCTGAGGATCGTACGATTCAAAGATAGAGTCGAAGGTCTAGCTGTCAACATGCACTAGAAATATCCAACTACACTCCTATGTATAAGTTTCAGATCATATATCACTCGGACATGCAGCATATTTTTCATCCTCCTTTTTTTTTTTGGTTAAACAGATTCATCTTCGATTTCATTAGTGGCATCAAGCCAAACCTAGGGATTTTCATACATAAGATATCATTTAAAGCCTAAAGTTATTATGGTGTTTATATGCAAACCTTTAATCATTAATTGGAAAATGTTTTCCGTCATTATTGTCATTATCTGTATCTGATATCCTGGATTTACTTGCGTAACTGCATTACAACTGTGTTTTTCTCACTGAATCAGTGGCTCAATACTGTTTCCAGAGCACGTAAAATTCAGATCATACATCCAACAACATCTGCTTAAACCAAGGACGTTATTACGTAAACACTCTTTCCCCACCGAACTTAATTCATAAAGGATGAAATCTGCATTAACAAAGGCTGGTACAGTCAGCTGCCGATATGGATTCCGTCCCATCTCCAAGGGAGTGCTCAAGTGTCTTTTGACTATATTTAACCCATAGATATTCTGTGCTCTAGACATTCTACGCCGTCATTCAATTAGATTTGTCATATACAACACGTCTTTTAGATGCACCACATGTTTACCGTGTCTCCTTTCTACTTAACCTTACAAAAACCCATACGAGACAAGAAGCCGAAGTTCTGTGGGATCTAATACTTTTTGCATCTGCAGAAACACGGGATCCCAGCCGACACTTGATCTATGATCACGTATATTGTACCGCCATAGATTGTCAGACTACAGAAGCTGAGTCTTATAGAACACAGTTTTAAGGGATTCAAGTCTATATCTTGTGTATTGATTAGCCTCCAACTTCCATGCTCTGTGATCATTAGGTCAAGTACGTCTCTCATAATGCCAGCGACTGGGTTCAGCATGTAACAGTGAACACCACACACACGCAAGGTACCTCCGCACAAGGCAATAGATTCTTGCCTCCGTCTGCAAACATGAAGCCAAGTACCGATAGATATCTGACGTGGATGATAATGAGACGCGGGTAGATTGGACGATACTGCGCCGTCGGTTCTGGTGAGGTGGTGTCACCCGCTGGGTAATTAAGACGATAGAAAAAAAAAAACGTGTGTCAGTTATACAAATGACCTTGGCCCTGCAGCGCTAATCACAGGTTCCGGCGTTATTAATAGGACGATCAAGGAGGGGGAAGGGTCGGGTAGTACAACATTCCCGTACTTCCTGAGGGAGTGGAAAAGGCTCATTGGGACTCGGGGAGCAATGGGCATTGTGGAGGGTGGGATGGGTAGGGGGTTATTGCTAAGAACACATGACTGGTAGAACATGCGGAGATCACTCGTAGTTCCACGTAAATAAACTGCAATGGATGGGATAGCTGGGAGGTGGAGGGAAGGTCATCTAAGTCTGTGGTGAACATTACATTTGAAAAAAAAAGAAAAAACATTGCCATAATCTATACTTGCATACGAGTGTACTGCTGAAGAGGAGCTTCTCGAAGCGAATTCCCATGATTTCTAACGTAGAGAGAGAGAGAGAGAGAGTATGTTCAGCTATCACGCCATTGAAGGACCCCATAATACAGTACATCGCATGTGCGGTCTCCGAGCCAATGCTGCAGGGGGTCTAATGACCTAAGAAGATTGACTGCGTACGCATGTAGCAAGTGGAAGGCTCATGTTAATATCAAGGGGAAAATTACCAGAGGAAAGGAAATGTTTCCTATTCGTGCCCGTGTGTTTCCTAATCGTGCCCGTATGTTTCCTAATCGTGCCCGTGTGTTATGCACTACCAATGGAAGAAGACTAACGCCTCTAGTGTTACTAAGGCGGGGTTACACAATATCCTCAGATACACACGTCTCTCCATATCGAACTGAAGTCTGCCTTCCACAACACTCACGGTTCAGTCACCTTAACACCCGTACATCTCTCTGTCATCCATTGTCATAGAAGATCTGAATTTTATGAAGAATAAAAGGTATGTGCCAAGGTCAATTAACGAATACGTATAACAGAAAAAAAGGAAACTGTAGTCTGACATTTTGCCCTCTACATACTAACTCAGATCGTCATAGTATATACTAACACAGCTCACTTTCATGGTTTTGTATCGCAGACACGTCAGAGAGAATAGAAACTTTTTACTTGGGGAATATTTCGAAGTGTCTTGTAAAAACCTTGTCTACAACGCCCACATCATCTTCATCAGACGTTTTTAAACTTGGTAAAAGAGTAACATTACTCCGACTTCCAGAGCTACGTGTGACCGACCATCCCTGACGCCTTCCAGCTCGCTCATGTGATGCGACACCCATTGCTCATCTCTCGTTAGTGAGGACGTCGCTCTAAAGCGATCAACTTCTGTACTCGTCCGATCAACGTCATCCCGGAAGAACGCCACATTATCCTTGCTTAATCGTCCTTGAAATTGCGAGTCAATCTTTACCAAACTCAGATTTCAACTTCATCATCATCATGGCTTGCGCTCTCTCTCTCTCTCTCTCTCTCTCTCTCTCTCCTCCTGCCAGACTCAGATCAAGGGAGTTATCATCTGCGATGAACACGCTCAGCTGTTAGATAAATCTTGTCTGTTTTCTTCGTATATACCATATGTACATGTGTTTTGTCCGTTGTGGTCGGTATTTCGTAGTGTATGTTAACGATTCTGTTGAAGAAGAAGAAGACAGACAGAAAAAAATCGCGTTATTCGAAGTGGTAAAATTTGTCCACTCCTTTGCGTCAATTACTGCGAGTAAATTGATACTTATCTAGCCTTAAGTAGCTACTTAGACTGAAATTACCAAAGCCTTTGACAATTTTGAGTACCGATATTAGATTCCCTCTTAACCCTCTCTTTTCAAAGCTAGATACGTTTAAATCATCTGGTTGGTTCTCATTAGATTTGTCTCTTATTCCGGGCATCACTTTGGCGGCTTTCTTTTTTTCTTTTCAAGTAAGTTGACCATTACTGAACATAGTATTTAAAATGGGGATGTGGAGAGTGAGGATTATTTCCGTAGTCTCAGACGCAAAAGCCTTACCTATGAAACCCAAGAACTGTCATCATATTTTGCGGTTTATCTGTACTGCTCACTTAGCTTTGAGTGAGCTTTCTGTGTGTGTGTGTTTGTGTGTTTGTGAGAGAGAGAGAGAGAGAGAGAGAGAGAGAGAGAGAGAGAGAGAGAGAGAGAGAGAGAGAGGAGAGAGAGTGTGTGTGTTTGTATGTATACGTACATACGGGAGTAATATATATATATATATATATATATATATATATATATATATATATATATATATATATATATAATGTGTGTGTGTGTGTGCAAGGGTAAGAGATGGGGAAATGCAAGTGGAAACTTCTCTTCCCGTAACACATGAATAGAAAACACAAATGGCAATCACACATACATACACACACAACTGGCCAACCATTATAGTCTACACCGAAATGAGAAGAAAACGGCTTTGCAGTGAAAAAAAAGAAAATAGAAAAAAACGCGATACACAGCAAATAATGAATCTGAATTATCGTTACGAAATACGTGGAGTTTATGGTGACTGTAAACCCCGGCAAAAAAAATACTATTGTGTTTCGCACATTCAGGGTGGGGGGTGGAGGGGGGGGGATGTTCGCATGGCAGTAATGCGAACGTTCATTATAGCGGAGTCAGAATTCTGCATTTGCATCATATTGTGGGTAAATTTTGTATCCCCAGCCTTTTAACTGACGTTCTAATGGAAATTAGAACTGATAACGAATTAGGAATAAAATGATTTCAAATACATTAGCACACATTAAATTCCATAAAGCAGCACGAAATGGGAAAATGGTACCGACTGTCGATTTTGTATTTGTTTTTCTCTTTAATTTACAATGTAACCCGGAAGTCAGCAAATTGGCTAATAAGAAAACGAGCGTCACATGATGATAAAGAAATTTGTAAATTCAACTACTCACTCAAACCCTTATATCCTCATTAAGTGATAATTTCTCTTTTCAAAAGAGTGAAAATAGATTCGTATGAAATCATGAGCCAGTTGGTCTGAAAGCTGGTAAGAATGTGCGTCAGCTGTCGATTCCAGCTCATATCTCGTCAAGCAGCGCCATCGTCATCTATAACCAGAGACATCTGGAGCTTATGAATACGAAGGCATCTTTAATAAATGCTACATTCAGCTGGTCCTATGGTGTCTCCTCCCTCCCGATGCTTGAGCAGGGCCCATGAGAGGAATCTTTATCATGGGGTACAAAGTTCTTTCGGGTTCCCCTTCTCCCTTTGTCATCCAGTTTTTATCCTCTACAGTTTCATACCATGAGCTGTAAGGCCAGAATGGGTATGGAAGACGTGAGAGGGGTGGAATGAGGCGCTCTGTTGATATTCTCCATTGTCTGTGATCGCAGATATTTCCCGGGCCCTCCTTTTGGGACACCCCAGGCCTAGGTACGGTGTACACCTACACCCACCTCTCAGAGGACCTGGACTTGAATACCATGAGACGGAGCGAGAGGTAACCTTTTACATCATCCTCTAAAGATGAGATTTCTCCAAGTTGTTTCCACCCGTCTGGTCAACCTCCTTTGTGCGTGTATGATTACTATCTGTGTGTTATCAGGGAGGGTCTTTTAACACTCGTGCTGGCTGCCTCGTCCCTTAGCTTTGTATATATCATGTCTTTACTCCCATACATGTAATATCACACGCCATCACACGCCAATCTAAGACAGGTACTCATTTATCGACCAGGGCCGAAGGGAGGATGACTGCCTGGATTGGGTGTAGGCCAATTGCCAGGCCCAGGATTCGAATCCATGCGGGTCCGACCCCGTGCTAACGTATGGTCAGAAACGCTAACCATTACACCCCAGAGACCTGGATGGTCCTTTTTTTTCTTGTGTGTGTGTGTGTGTGTGTGTGTGTGTGTGTGTGTAGAAAAAGTAGTCGAAACTGGTACATACATGGATATCAAGTAGCTTAGATAAACATTGCAATAATGGTGAAAGCCAATTTAGTAGGTGTTTCTGGCAAATGAAAGATTATGTGAATGAATTAGATAGAATGATTATTGTACAATTTGAAATGGTATATACAACTTTAAGACCTCTCTGTGTGATGAATCCTTTACAAGGAGTATTGATTAGAATCGGATTCTAATTAGCTAATAGCAGAGATGTCAGAAAGTGATTCAGTCCTGAGCATGAACAGGCTCTTTTTTCCCCTCCCTAGTCCCATGTCTTTAAGCAACAATTGCCCCTGAATCACGCGAGTGTTTCAGGATAAAAGGGACAATTAGTGTGAGACCGAGTATATCAAAGCAAAATAACACAGGAAAAAGAACATCAATGTAGATATAAAGTATGTCATTATCATCATTTATTCACATTTTCACATGAATGGAACTGTCTTCACTTAAATGTCATTATAATCGTTTTTATCAATAATACCATTACCATTAATTCTATTAAAGACTGTTTTGATCATCCATGAATACTATATTGTAATCGAAACAACTACAAAATACAGAACTTGTCATCAGCTTGCAAGATATTAGAACTAGAGAAATATTTAATAGATTCAACTCTACCAGTCAATGTCGTAGACTATTTCCCGGTGGAGTAACAATAATCATATGTTATCTCCACTTGATGAATCTCTCCTTGAATCGAATTCTATTCAAAGCTCCTGTGTGATATAGGATCTAGCTATATCAGGCATCTATAACTTCCACAATATATATTTTCTCTTTTCTGAATCTTCATCATTACAAAACTGAATGCAATATTCCATTTTTTTTTCTAGCCTCACATCTACACAAAATTAGTCGTTCGTTATTCACTTCAAAGGTTTTCTGACCTGGTTCTCTGTAAGTCTGATTGTGACCTGATAATCGCAAAATCTGATTATGGTCTGCTGCTCGGTATGTGTAACTGAATAAACCAGATGTTTTATCCGAACGTGTTCAGTGTATCTGAACGTGGCCAGTGTATCTAAACATGTTCAGTGTATCTGAACGTGTTAATTATATCTGAACGTGCCTAATGTATCTGAACGTGTTCAGTGTGTCTAAACATGTTCAGTGTATCTGAACGTACCTAGTGTATCTGAACGTACCTAGTGTATCTGAACGTGTTCAGTGTATCTAAACGTGGTCAATGTATCTGAACGTGGTCAATGTATCTGAACGTGGTCAGTGTATCTGAACGTGGTCAATGTATCTGAACGTGGTCAGTGTATCTGAACGTGACCTAGTGTATCTGAACGTGGTCAGTGTATCTGACGTGGTCAGTGTATCTGACGTGGTCAGTGTATCTGAATGTGGTCAGTGTATCTGAACGTGGTCAATGAGTCTGAACAAACATGTTCACGTGAGGGTATGGTTGACCTCAATAGCTTAAATGACCTGGTGGAACCCATTACACGCACGCATTTGTTTCTCTCGTGCTTCTGTTCTTCTCTTTGTTTGCTTAACGCTTAACGAGATTTGACGGAAGCTAATGTGTCAAGAAATTTAACGAAAGCTGCTGAGTAACGGAATTTAACGAAAACTAATGTGCATCGAAATCTAACGCAAGTTAATGCTGAACGAAATTCTGTGAAACCTAATGTGTCATGGCATTCAACGAAGGCTAATGTGTCACGAAATTCAGTGAAGGCTAATGTGTAACGAAATACAACAAGAGGATTAACGAAAACGTAAGAGAGACTTTGCGGTCATCTACCACTACTAGGGTCGTCCAGAAACGAGGGAATAATGTTGTATTGCGACTGAAACCATTTCACGCCCGCCCTTAGAAATATCTTCCATGAGTGGTAAAAATGATATTTTGATAAGTCACTTCATTCTCTGATTCTCCTCTCCCTCCCTGTGTGCGTGTGTCTCTTTCGTATGAAAATTTCCCTTTTGGCATATCACTCCTGCAAGGTATTTTTTTTTTTCTCTTTTACCTGTTCCTCGGCTGACGTGTTGTTGTTGAAGGGAATGGAGGCTGAGGAGTGAGCCTCTGCATTGCTGTCCTTTTCTCCTACTGCTTCTAAAGCGACTGGCTCTTATTTGATAGTGTTAAGACCAGACCACCTCACTTGGACGGCCTATATAGTTTCTCTCTCTCTCTCTCTCTCTCTCTCTCTCTCTCTCTCTCTCTCTCTCTCTCTCTCTCTCTCAGATACGGCAATAACATCTCCGACTCCGTGCTTGTCTTTACCCCATTCCCTTCACGCTGTTTTTCTGCAGTTTGTCATGTTATGTACGGGACGTGGGGGAACCCTGGTGAGGACAGAGCGTGGGACGTCATCACCTGACACGGAAGGTGACAAAAAAGAAAGAGGAACCTTTTAAGGTTTACGTCTTGTTGTTGTGGTCAAAGAAAAATGTAAATTGTGTGTTTTCCTTGAGAGCCGATTTGGTAGCTCACGAACTTCATCTATGTTGGCATATATATAAGTCGTGTGTGTGTGTTTGTGTGTGTGCGCGCGCGTGTGTGTGTGTGTGTGTGTGTTAGATTACTAATGATGTGTTACGGGGAGATGGTTGGACATTCGTATTGCCCCGTCTCCTAACCTTGTAAGTATGTACTACATCCATACTCAATTGTGTGTACGCACACACACGCACGCTCCCTAGCGTAAGCCAGGTACCCTCTTATCGAACAGCTCCGAGGTGAAGATGAACATTTGGGCTGGCCCGTGCTGGGTAAAGGTGTGTGTGTGTGTTTCATTAGACCATTTCCCACATCAGATATGGTTCCTCTGTGAAAGGAGAGACTTAGTAAATATTCGGTATGTTCTCAGACGTTTTAACTTCTCACAATCTTTTCTTTCCCCGCCTTTCATTCGGGGACTGAGATGAAAACTGGTGAAGGGATAAGAAAAATACAGATGGTAAGGCAAAGAGTTGCTCAACGCAAGACTGGTGGCGGGAGAAGAAAGGAAAATGAAGTCACTGGATGTTCTCCTGAATTAATATGACAGGTGCTGGAAGAGTGTGTGTGGCGACAGAGAAAAATGTCTTTCAAAGAGGAGTCGTAAAAGTCATTTGGTTAAAGAGTGAATGACAAGAAAAGGTTGCGTTGCCATTAAAAGCACATAAGATATAGTAAGGAGGGAGAGGAGTAAGAAATTGAAGTACCTTGGGGAAATGACAGAGAGGCGAAAGATTATGAACAAAATTATAGGAAAGTTAACCTTAAGAAAAATACAAATGATATTTTCACCCTAACGTTAATAGGATGAGGAGCACGAGCTGGGAGAGTACAGGTGTTGTTGGACTTCATGTATGAACTACTGTGATGTGAACACTTAATGTGGAATCCACAATGGAAGGCATAACACTCTTCCACATTTCGCTTCGTTAAACTACTAAGGTTTTGATCATTACCATAGCCTGCTCCCTCTGTCAGACGTAGCAATCGTAACTCATCTATTTAGAATTTCAGTTTTGACAATACAAATACAGGAAGCTTCTGCCTGTAGTTGGAACCTAAAGCTTTGATGAAAAAGCTTCAGTAAGATGCTTTAAGCTTCCACTCGTTCCTTTAGTAGGGAAGCAAACTTGATTCATAATCATAAACTTTACAACAGTTATCCAAATACTCATCAATCTATGTATGTTTGTTTTTGAAGATCTCGTGATCTACACCTTTGCGAAGATGGTTATGTTTGTATTTAGGTTCTTTTGGTCATGTTATCATGGCTTCCTTCATATCGGACCCGCTGCTCAAGAGTCAAAAGCCACTTATCGAGTGGAAGCTTGAAATCCAAAATATAAAGCCCTTGAGACATAGGGAAATGAGGAGAAGAAAAGAGAAAAGATACGCAGTAGGTGTTTCAAAAGGAGGAGGAAACCTGAATGAAAGTAAAATGGAACCGATCGTATCTTATCAGGGAAGAGAAGGTGAGGGAGTTCCCGTGTTACCATCAAGAGTTTAACAAACAGACAGTATGGAGGACTAGAAGCTATTCATGTCACATCCCTTTAACTATCCTGTATTAACCAATTGATCAATGATTAACGATCCTTCTCGATTATCTTTTAGAGACGGCATTCTACACCCATTTTGATTTATATCAGCAATTCAGAATAACAATAAAAAGAGGTGGATTTTATCGGCTGCAGAAGCGTGAACCACTTCCTCACAAGTCAAAAAGTATGCTTATTCACCGTCTTCATCACCCAGCAAGTCTGAGATAGGCATGTATGTCAGACGTAAAAGGCTAATGCCTTTGAAGTTCAGACTTAGATAAACCAGGTCTTTCGTATTAAACGACTACATTTTCTTGTCTCTTCTTAAACAAAGATAACTACAGTAAGGACCGTCAGACATATAAACCAGGTTTTTTACAACAATATACAAATACATTTTCATGTTTTTTCCTTCGTCTTTTCAAGGATATCGTGTTCACCCAGACTCACAAGTGTCCTTCAAAACATCTGAACATTTGAAACATGTTCATTCACTTCTTGAAGACTTCAAACACTCAGAGTGGAAAATATAAGCACCAGTTTAAGGCAACCTCCTTCCCGAGCCGAAGGTGCAAGTCACCTCAATTTACCCTCATCCTGAAATACTGGAGCCGTTAGTTTGATTCATGAAGTGAGGAGTATTACTTGATCGAGAGGGTCGGAGTTTATAAATGATTCGGGACGCTATTTGATGCTTTTCCTCGCATTCTGAGTGAAGTGAGTAGGAATCTTTGGCGTGTGTGTGTGTGTGAGAGAGAGAGAGAGAGAGAGAGAGAGAGAGAGAGAGAGAGAGAGAGAGAGAGAGAGGAAAGTCTTTTGTCTCGGCAATATCATAACATTCGAGAATAAAGTCCATTATCATCCCTTAACTTTCTTGAACTGAACACAATTTTTTTTTTCTGTGTGAGCTGTGACCACGGGCAACTGCATGCCTTAATCAAAGGCCATCTCAATTTGGCTATATTATTATAGTTATTAATGTTATCATTACTATAATACTTAATCGCCGTCTCCCGCGTTAGCGAGGTAGCGCAAGGAAACAGACGAAAGAATGGCATAGTCATGTATATACATAAATGCCCACACACGCACATACACATACCTATACATTTCAACGTATACATACATATACATACGCAGACATATACATGTATACACATGTATATATTCATATATACACATGTACATATTCATACTTGCTGCCTTCATCCATATTCGTCGCCAACCCGCCACACTCTCTCTCTCTCTCTCTCTCTCTCTCTCTCTCTCTCTCTCTCTCTCTCTCTCTCTCTCTCTCTCTCTCTCTAAAGCTGCTTACCCAAGTTATCGACCAACTCAAGGGGAAAGATGAGCATCTGGGTTGACTATGGACCGACTACCTGTTCTAGGATTCGAACCTATGCGGTTCCTACCCCTGGCGGCCCGTGAATGCGTCACAGTCAGCAACGCTATCAAATCATAATTTTTTTTATCATTCTCTTTACACAGATAAGAAATATATGTTATTTCGATAGTTAATAAGTGGAAAGGAATGCAAGGGATTATCTCGTATTCCGTTTTCTAAACTGGTGCTTCGCACTAACTGTAGTAAATGGCTTATGCCGCTATTCTCACTGTAAATTCAACCACGCGTTTAAATGTGGACACTTATTTTGAGCCAGGATTTGCCTTACGTCTTATTTAAATTTCTTTACTTCCCACCTTTCCCTAGAGCAGTAAGATATCGCGTCGCATTATTGATAAAGTTAACTAACTTATCACGTATGACAAAGATAAAAGGGAACTGTAATGTAATATAAAAAAAAAGATAAAAAAAAAATCAGACCCCTGTTTGAGGTTATAGGTGGTCGGGTTGGCTCCTTCGTCACTGCCACCCTCACTGCAGCACAGCCTGGCACTGAGGAATGCCTCATCTTTCAATGGGGCTTAACAACTATCATTATCCAGTATGAAAAGTATGGTTCCGAGGGGGAAACATGATGTGCTCGTCCCTTGAGAACAATGGATAATAAATCCCGCTTGAATCACGGCACCGCAACCCCTTGTCTTAAGCTATTCATATATAGCCTTTTGGATAGAAATCTTTTCTTACCTCGATGGTAAGGATGCAGTATCGATAGGACGCGTGTGAAATGATGATGAAAACCAGCTGCCGCTTCTTTGGTAACCGTAGAGACGCGTAGATAACACAGTTCACATCATCTGGTTCGCGTTTAATCAAGATAGATTGGTGACATGGGCCAAGGAAGTGTGTTTATATTTGGAAATCAATACATTATTGCTGATTGCACAGCAGCAACTGCAGCAACGGGTATATGTGAGTGTACACAGAGAGAGAGAGAGAGAGAGAGAGAGAGAGAGAGAGAGAGAGAGAGAGAGAGAGACTTCAGGTGACTCAATCGAATTTGAATACCTTCTCGCTGAAATGATGGATGAGTGTGGCATTCTGCTACACAGGCAGGAGGGGAAAAAAAAAATCTACCGAGGGACATGAACAGGAGAGATTTCTGGCTGTTGTACCGAGGGAATGGAGAGGCATACGGTAGAGCGAGAGGTCAAGGGTCACGGTTATGTTGCCGGGAGGTGAAGGGGATCAGAGGTTTACCGTTGTGCTCTGGCAGGCGTGATGAAGGATCAAGGGTGGAACAGCAACCATAGGGTGGGTTCTGGGTGGGTGTGTGATGTTAGGCACAGGGAAGGGTCAGAGGGCTGGTCAAGGCAAGGGCGGGTGTCAGGCGTGTGGTGACAGGTACGAGGAAGGGTCAGACGGGTGGTCAAGGTGCCAGGCGTGTGATGGCAGACAAGAAAGAGGAGGGGTCAGAGGTGTTGTCAAGACAGGGAGAGGTGTCAGACATGCGGTGGCAGGTAAAGGAAGAGGTTAGAGATGTGGTCAAGACAGGGTAGGGGTAAAGGCTTGTGTTGGCAGGTGAGGGGACGAGGCGTGGGAAGGATTGGCGGATGTGTTGGCAGGTGTTGGTAATGTGGAAAGGGTAATGCACGGTCCTGGAACGTCGGTTTCCAACACTATCCTAAAGCAAGTCAACTGTTTAACGCAGAAGAACACAGCAATAAACCAAATTCCACTCGGTAATTTGATGTGATTGCGAACCTAAGATTACCAATAAAGAATTACAAACGGAAGTATCTTTCGAAGACGACCTTGACACTGAGAAAAATAGTATAATTTCAACAGCCAGGAGGACCATTTCCATGAACAGTTATTCAAAGTTTATGTACCACGTCTTGATATCGTTTGGTGCGCGTGGGATTATGAAAATATGAACGAAAGATGAATAAGAACAGAGAAAATACTATATACAAAACACGTGTCAAAAAATGAATTTTTTTTTCGGTGCTTCTCTATAGAACAGTGACTAACACTGGTGTAGAATAGCCAGGTGAATATTTAGTAGAGGAGGTAAATACTTGAATCCACTCCGACTGAATCCTTTATCAAGCTATGTAATTCGTAGTACAGACCTACTGGCATTTACAGACTAGCTCTAACAATAGTAGAAAAAAGAAAAAGAATATACTTCTAAATATACTATGAAATAATCAAGTTAATCAAAAATATAAAAAAATATGCTAGAAGTTATTATGATATGATAGGATGGCTCAAAAGTCCCTAGACAAATTTGAAGTCAAATATGAAATTGAATGGAAGACTATGATCCATTCGCCATTTCCCGCGCTAGCAAGGTAGCGTTAAGAACAGAGGACTGAGCCTTAGAGGGAAATCCTCACTTGGCCCCCTTCTCTGTTCCTTCTTCTGTAAAAGTAAAAAGTGGAAGGGAGGATTTCCAGCCACCCGGATCTTTCCCCTTTTATTCGCCTTCTACGACATGCAGGGAATACGTGGGAAGTATTTATTCTCCCCTATCCATACAGAGAACATCGTATGTATATATATATATATATATATATATATATATATATATATATATATATATATATGGATATATATATATATATGGATATATATAGATGAATTAGGTATGTATATGTGCGTGTGTGAGCGTTTATGTATATACATGTGTATGTGGGTGGGTTGGGCCATTTTTTCGTCTGTTTCCTTGCTTTACCTCGCTAGCGTCGGAAATAGCGACAAAGTATGATAAATATACTATATATATATATATATATATATATATATATATATATATATATATATATATGTAATTTTTCACTTTCATATACGTTATATTTTTTCTTTCTTAATAGAAAACTCACCTGGATATGTTGAAGCAATTTGTGCTCACTCAAGTGGAAAACCGTCAACTCCACATTATTTTCCAACAGGGTGATGTCCCTCCACACCTGGAGTCTGGCAGCACTTGAATATCTCAACAGAAATAATCTCCCTTGGAGGTGATCCAATCCTGTAGCCTCCATATACTCCAGACAATACCTGGTTATGATTTCTTCCTGTAGGTTTATGTGGAGGATCTGGTATATAAGATACTAAAGTGAGCAACGTTGATGAGTTGAGAGAAATGAGTTCTCGAAGCTTTGAATGTTGATGATGTGGCTATGTTACAACGACCGTCATCAAGATAATGATCATCCACTGGCGTTCTGCCTGTAGCACAAAGAGCTCTGTTCTTAATTCTCTGTTCAAATACTGTAAGATGGTGCTTTTTTGTGTGGGGGAGATGTTAGTTGTTATGTAATAGACAGCTTACCCCTAACAAACTCGTACAGTTAATGTTATACTTAATTTCATCGTTATCCAGGGTCATTTGTAGCAGAGTGATAATGAAACAAAACTACTTGATAGAGGAGGGAGACGATAACGTTAGTAAGTTATTACTGGAGACAGAAAACGGAAGACTTTTATTCCTGGTTGTAATGAATAGATTTGGCTTTAGTCATACAGAAGTCCCATGCCGGCCACTGGCCTCACGTTCCTGGAAGACTCGGTGGTTGGCGAGGTAGTACAGGGCCTGGTGGAAATGATGGGTGAGGGATGGTGACCTTTGAGATACATCCTTACCTTCAGTCCCTTCATAGAGATTTCGAGGTTAGAAATGAGCAAGGTATACTTCAAAACAACATTTTTACTCAATGTAGAAAGATATGATGTACAAAGCTGTAAGGCACAACGGAAGTATGTCACTAGTAGTGCTGCACTTCCGTACTTTTACAAAGCATCCAGACAGTTATGCCCCACACAAGGTTACCTCCCAGCTTGCCCTAGCAATACAGCCTAATTATGATACTCCTGCTGCTTCTTCCTATTAATATTGGTCTGCAGGGCTGGGCCACAAGCAGCTTACAGCCACTTCACACTTGCCCAGTGTACAGATAAGCTTTCGATGGTGCCATAGTAAACCGAGGGTACTCACAACTTCATGAGTTAGTTGGTATAATGGTATACATTAATCTAAATGTGTACACTCAAGACATGGGTAGGCAAGGGTCCTATGCACCTTTAAGTGACCCAGAAATATGTATTGATCTTGAGCCATCTCTTCCCTCAAGCTGAAATAATTCTTAATGAGATTACGTACGCAAACGATGACACGATAACCCAAAAAATCCGTTATCTTAGGAAGTCTAAGCAGGTCTACCTCCAGCTTAGAGCATCGCTAGGAGGGACAGTTTGAGAAGCGCAGGTGCCACACACCAGCCTTGGTAGACAGGTCTCTTCTCACCATCACTTGACTTTTAGCGGTTATACTCCCCAACCGACTCTAAACCCATTACAACATCGCTTCCCTCAGAGAAGGAAGAGAGAGAGAGAGAGAGAGAGAGAGAGAGAGAGAGAGAGAGAGAGAGAGAGAGAGAGAGAGAGTGTGGGAGGGACACACACGGCCAAATGTAACAGCCTCTTCAAGAGTGCTGGAGCAAGAGCTGGGGACACTGTTCTAATCATTACAAGTGGTGGCTATTGTGGTGGTGGTGTCGCTTAAGACATTAGTATAATGGAGGCAGTAGGCAAGCCACCTGAAGCTCTTGGGGCATAATCAGCCTTATCATGGTATGAAGCTTTTAGAAGTTTTATGTTGCATGGAATCATATTTTATGTCTTGTATCTTTTATTAATTATGTAATTGATGTCAGTACAAAACTTTCATGAGTTTGACATTTCTGTCCGTATCTGAAAATTAGCCTGGGGGTAGGGGAGAAAGAATACTGCCCACGTATCCCTTGTGTGTAGAGGCGAGTAGAACGGTCGGGGAGCGGGTGGCTGGAAATCCTCCCTTCCTGTGATATTTTCCAAAAGAAGGAACAGAGCAAAGAGCCAAGTGAGGAAATTTCATTTTATACTATAACCCCGGGATCCATGTACAAGGGCCTTCAACAGCTTCAGTGCTACACTACAATCAGTAGAAGGGAAATAAAGGACTCCTTTGGAGTAAGATGTTCTTTGACGAGAATGTACTGTACTCCACTTCGTCCACTGACTATGAGACCACTCAGAAAAAGGTTACTTTAATTCGTGTTGCAGCTCCATGAAAGCAGGTTCCTGCAACAGACACACACACACACACACACACACACACACACACACACACACATATATATATATATATATATATATATATATATATATATATATATATATATATATATATATATATATATGGTGCTTGGAAAGCTCCATAAAGATGGAAGTGCAGATGAGGTCGAGTGTAATCTAGTTTCTTACGGGGTACTGTGAGGATCACTTGTTTGGGGTTACGAATGCTGTTTATTCTACCTGCTGAAGACCAGTGGAGTGTAGCAAGGTTCTTCTCACACGTACCAAGGTGGGCTGTAGTGGTTCTGGCTTGTGGTGTCTGAAGGGCTTGTATCTGGAAAGTCTCTTGTGGAGAAGGATGTTATGAGTTGACTCCAGTCCCTAGGGGAGAAGTGCTTGTGAGAAGGATCCGGATGGAGTGAGGCGTTTATGTAGAGAGAGAGAGATAGATAGATAGAGAGAGAGAGAGAGAGAGAGAGAGAGAGAGAGAGAGATTCTCCTGTGAATAGGGAGGTGCCGTTTGATGCCTGAAGTAATTCTCTCCAGTGGAGACGTATTACCCTTAGTCTGCTGGCTGATGATAGTGTGTGAAGTGCAGGGGACGCTGAGGATTTACGAGAGCAAAGAGCTGTGATAAAATGAAATGTTGTAATACTCGGTTCTTATGCCTCTAAGACTCAATAAGGGAAACTCCAGTAGAGTGAGCTAGGTGCCTGGCGTAACCCTCTCTCCCCTACGGTTGATCACACCGAAAAGACCAGAACACCACCTCGTGCTGAATCTTATTCATGATGTTATAAGAAAAATGAAAAATATAATCTCGGTGGGAAATCGGTGTATTACGAAATCATGCGTAAATCATGAACACTCGTACAATTTTGATCCATCTGTTAAACAATTCGAAGCAAATGTTTTCAGCGATAGCGAAGGCTTAATCTACTCGACTGAATAGTTTGGTATTCATAGATCACATTTTCTTTCACATACCCATTGACTGTAGTGATAACATCCATAACTTTAAATACTATAAATCGACAAACATAAAGTCATTTGGTCTCGTAAGGAAGGGGAACTGAAACTCCATATAAAACCACCAACCATTTTCTAAAACGTTATGGTCATGCGTATAAGTAAAAAAATAAAGTTATGGTAAGCTGCATTGAAAAGGTCAATAGTGTGGAGTCGAGGCTGAGTGATAGCTTCCGTGCGTTGAATAAAGAATTGAGGAGGACAACAGTTGAGGAGGAGGAGGAGGGTGGTGACGGGCCAGGTAGCGAGATAGTAAAGGCGGAGGAGGAGGAGGAGGAGGAGGAGGGAGTTCTTGAAGGAAATACACTGCACTTCACTACGTGTTAGCTGTATACTGAGACACAGTAACCTGTGTAAGCAAAACTATATTGCTAGCGTTGTGTCCATGATGCTCACCCACGTGTGGCCATAGTGTTAATGACGTGATCAGCTCTTGTTATTTGTGGCCACAGTGGTAGTGATGCCTCCTTCACTTGTTGTTTAAGGCCATAAACAGTGGCAGTGACATGTCCCTCACTTTCTGTTTATGGCCACAGTGGCCTCACTTTCGAGTTTATGGCCACAGTGGCCTCACTTTCTGTTTATGGCCACAGTGGCCTCACTTTCTGTTTATGGCCACAGTGGCCTCACTTTCGAGTTTATGGCCACAGTGGCCTCACTTTCGAGTTTATGGCCACAGTGGCCTCACTTTCTGTTTATGGCCACAGTGGTAATAACGTGTTCTTAACATCTACCGCCACAGGGGTAGTCAAGTATCTTTCCACACAATCTCCGCGGCCACAGATGTCATAACGTGTTCTTCCCTCACTGTTTGTGGCCACAATGACAGTAACATAGTCTCCCCTTAACTCACTGTCCAATGTAACTGTAACTTCAATGTAATTCTTCCCCCAAACAATTCAGCTGGCGTACTACAGTGAACATTAATGTTAATGATAATCACTCGTTGAATAGCTATTTAATTGTTCCAAGCCGTAATGCGATTATACAGGCGCAGCGAGGTCGTGTCATAGTAGCATATTGTACAAGTGTTATGCCCGCTATTGCAGATGTCGTCATGGAATAAATTCTATACTTATTTAGTTTTATGCTGAGTGTGTGTTGTTCTGTTGCCAGCGGACGCATCAGCGTAGAGGTTTATCACAAATATAAATGCATATTATCCTTTGAAGAAGTATGGGATGGTAATTACTGTCAATGGCCAGTATTATCGCATTTTTAAAACTCTTCTCTTTTGTGCAATTACTTATAATTACCTATTCATAGAGTACAAGGAGAGAATTTTACACTCGTGGGACTCCATCTCCTACACCTAGTTAGTCATCATTTTGTCTTGAAAACATTTTTACACTCACGTCATCTACAGTCTCCTTGCTCAGTCTCTCCCAGCCATTAGTCCACTAACTTTAAAGTAAGACATTACCAATTTACTTCCTTTCTCGCTAGCTACTTGCCTAGTCATGGCTTCAGGTTACTCTGGTATCACATCTCGTGAAGAATTATTCATTGTCGACGTTGTCCATCTGACGTAGAAACTTGTAGGCCCCGTTCTCATTATTGCTTTGTTGTGGAAAAATTCGTTGCCGTCAATCTCTCGTCATATTTCATCTCTCATGATTCAGTAACCCTCTTTCTTGCTCTTCTCTGTTACAACTCGCATAGATCTTTGTGCTTCTGTAGGTGCAGTGACTAGACTTTAGAGGAATAGTCCAAGTTTTGGTCTTTGTATTGAGTATGTCATCAAACGCCCTAGTGTTTAAGTAAAGACTTTCTCTTGAACTTCCTATTCCAACCCCTATTTTATAGCGCAATTATCTGTATTGCGTGTATTTTCTCTACGTACTTTTAAACTCTTGCTGCAGCTAATTCAATAAAGTGTTAATTACCATCATCGTGTATGCAAGTACCATTTCACATTCACCTATTTGTAGGGCACAGGGTGGGAGTTCTACAGTCGTGGGGCCTCTTTTCTTGAACTCTTTTCCTTTATCAAAGAACTTATTAAACTTTTTTCTAATGTCAGCTCTCAGAATTCCATCCCTTAGTTTATTCCAACCTTCCACCACTCAGACTAATTGAGTATCTCTTGTTTGACTTCACATCATGATTTCTAAATGCTCTTATCATTTCTTCCTTCGAATTACTCGGTCAGTGTTGACATTGTCGAACTGATTTAAAACTGAAAGGTTGTGCTCAAGCCACCCCTTACGTTTCTCTCTTCCATGGCGGAGAGATTTACCAGCGGGGGCCTTTCAATGTAACTCAACTCCTCTAATTCTGGTACCATTTTTGATTTCATCCTCTGGGCCTTCTCCTTTGGCTCTCTGTGTTTCTTTAGGAACGGTGATCAAGCTGGAAAAGCACATTCTAGTTTTGGACTTGAATGTTATCCAAATAGTTGCCAGAGTTAGTTAGGCTCCCTTACAATTAGTTAGTCTCCCTTACAGTTAGTTAGTCTCCCTTACAGTTAGTTAGTCTCCCTTACAGTTAACCTCAGGTGAAGTTGTGGCTGCAGGGTTGGTACGGGGTCAACTTCCAATCCCCTTTTGAAACACACTGATTCCTGTATCATCTTTCCTTATAGATAATGTTATTGAAGAGGCCTTCATTCACTGCTTCCCAATGTTCATCACTTTGGCCATTTACTCTGGGTTGAATTCAATCAACCATGTAGCAGGCCAGTATTAGAGTCTGTTTAGGTCCCTCCCAGTAAGATGAGAAAATCCTCATCACACTTCCCTTCCTTAATGACCTTGGAATTATCCGCGAACCTAGTCAGGCGTGCAGATACAAAGGAATGCAATATTCAGGTATGTGAATACAAAGGAATACAAATAGCAGCAGTGCATTATTAGGTCCTTTTAGGACTGTTTTGGTTAGCAGAGAAGATCAGAAACTTTAGTGTGAGGTTAAAGCAAAACTTGTGAATTTACATGTAACTAAAGAGGCGCGAATGATATCAGACGTGGAATTGAAGCAATGTGCGCTTTATTCTTAAATGCATCTTTGGAACTGCTTTCAGCCACTCCCAGTGGTAAATCATTCCGTATTTTACTTATCCTGTTGAAGAAGCAGTACTTTGCTTCACTCGAAGTAAAACGTTTGCCTTAAAGCCATTACAAGGAGTGAAATCAGACATAAGAGATTTAGATAGCTTCCTAGATCGAGATGATCAAAGCTTTTGGTAGCTTAATCAAAGCCTTTGGTAACTGTATCAAGTCATCCCTTAACCCCTCTCTTTCTGAAGCTAAATCAACTTGATCCGTCGAGCTGATTCTCATTTGTTTTTAATCCAGTCCCTCTGGCAGATCATTTACAATAGGACAGTAGGAATAATGGTCCCGGTTCGAACCCTGTCGCACAACACTGCGACATCTGTTGACCCCAACCCGTTCCGAGAAGGCTTCTCTGACATACGCCGTTGGCTCCCTTGTACTAAAGTAATTTTCTCCTCGTTTAAGGAGTCTTCCATTTTCCTTCCTTAACCGGCCTCTTTTATGGTACAGTTTCAAATACATTCAAACAGTTCGGACGCACACAGTCCACCCACTCTGCTTCTTATCCTAAAACGGAACTAACACTTTCGTAAAGGCCTAAAAGGGCTGGTTTATGCACGACTTTCTTGTCTCTGAATCTATGTTGCTACTCGCTTAGGTAGATCTCATTTTGAAGTAGTCACTGCCTGCCTTTTGATTATCTTTACTATATTCTACAAACAAAGCAGGTAAGTGAGACTGATTTGTTGCCTAGCACAGTTTCCAACATCGTTTCTTATAAGTAGTGATGAGATCTTCACCCTCTCTCACATCTTTGCTGCTACTTTACCGTCCTCTAGCAACATCTTGACTAATATTATATCCAGCAGCCTGTTTAGCGACATGTGTACATTTGTTGGCGAAAGTTCATCAAAACCTTGAACCTTGCATGAATCAAATCTCTTAGTAGTCAGTTGTTCACGTAAACTCATGAATTCCGGGCTTTTCCAAGCCCTTCTTCATATATGGCACTGGTATGTGGGATATGATGTTTTCCACTGTGAAAGCATTATTAATAATTGTCATTCAGTAGCACACAAATCTTAATATCATCCTCTACAATTTTTTTTTTTTCTCTGAGCCTCCAGGCCTTATAGATTGCTCATAAACTTATAATTTACTCCCGATGTATACATATGAGAGAGAGAGAGAGAGAGAGAGAGAGAGAGAGAGAGAGAGAGAGAGAGAGAGAGAGAGAGAGAGACTGTGTGTGTGTGTGTGTGTGTGTGTGTGTGTGTGTGTGTGTGTGTTCGACGCATTACACTATGAACACACTTTATGGCAGCAGCAGACTTTAAGAACTTGTTCAAGCTGAAAGTCAGTTTCTGAAAGTTAGTTTCATGGAAGCACAACAAAAAGCAGAAATCACAGACAAAATGAAGTGATCTGAACAGATATAATACATACTAAAAACATTATGGGCAACGCTTTTGTGATTACGCTGGTTCCGTTGTTTCTTTGATGATCTATTGCACAGATCTTGGAACGAAGTAAGAACACAAGTCTGAAGTTGCGGAGGGTAAGAGAACCCTAGAAGTTCCTGGTAAGTCGAAGCTGGACGAGGAGGCAGGTGGAGAGAGAGAGAGAGAGAGAGAGAGAGAGAGAGAGAGAGAGAGAGAGAGAGAGAGAGAGAGGCAGCAACAGGATAGATATTGGACGGAAACTGATGTTGGCAACTTCCATCCAATCTGGCAGAATGGCTAGTTGGTGAGCCCAGAGATTGGATGGCGGCTGTTATTGGTCCTTGATAAAAAGATGATGAAGAAACGCGAAGGAGTGGACATTGAGGAAGGCCTGCTTTGTTATTAGGCGATGCACGAAGGATCTATCATCTTGTGGGGAAGTGTTACTTTGGGGAGGTAGGAAGTATATCCCAAGGTCCTAAGGCGGTGCTGAGTGATGTAAAGGATCATCTGTCCGAGCCTTAAGTGTTGTCGTCCAAGAAGATATTCTCCGAGGCAGCGTCAGGACAGATATATACTTCCTGTGATGTTATGAGGTCTTTCAGCGAGAATATATTGCGCTGAGAAGATGTAGTTCTGACAAGACTGAAAAGAGTTATCTTGGGGTAACTTTAAAAGCTCCTTTGCTACTGTTAATCTTTGCTGGGACTTTCCTCTGAGTGAATGGTGCTTCTTCCAAAGGAAGTGAATAGCCCTTTGCCGAAATAGGTAAAGTCAAACCAGGAAAAAAAAGTTAGTCAATCCTTTGAAAGACATCAAACCACTGCGCCTTATTTCACCATCTCGTAAAGATCTCCATTTCATTTCTCAGATTAGATAATAGAAAATAGCTAGTCTTTTTCTATTCTGTTTTCATGATTTATATTTGGTTCGGTAACGCTCAAGTAGTTTCTGTTCTGGTGTGACACACTCAACCTTTGCTTCAAATGTTGCTTAATGGAGGTGCTGTCCAGTTCCTGGTAGACTGTTGAAGACAGGTTAAGAAATGATGTGTAGACTTAATTTGATCTATGATCTTTAAACCATCAGATATCTGGTTCCTGATCATTAACTTTGCTATCAGTGTCTTCGAGTCTTCCACTTCTTAGTACAATGTTAACCATCTGGGTGAGGCGACTGGATACGTCGCTCTGGTTGTCGTACACCAGCAAGGCGAACGTGGTGACGAAGAGAGAGAAAAAAAAGCGATATATCGAGGATTCTTTTTCTCTCCTCCTCATCCTCTCTCAAAATTGTACAGATCTTCGTACACTGGTTCAGATTCAACTTTGTTTTCCATGTCCTATAACTTGTGTCCAGGGAGTGGGTGTGCTTTCGTCATGCGAAGTGAGTTCTTTATTGATTTTCTGTATGTTAACTGAGACGGCACGGGCAATTGAATGCCCCAATCAAGGCCATCTCATCAATGCTCTATACCCGGTTCAGCTCTCATTTGAGGATGTACACCTGGGTGGACCACTGTGGACTGAGTGCCGCCACCTGTATTTGAAAGGATGTGGAATCGAACCTCGGGCGGCTCGTAAATGCGTCACTGTGAGGAACACTAACCACAACATCTGTGAGGGATCTGAACATGGTATCCTTATCTTTGGTCGTGATTTTTGCCTGTGAGGAGGAGGAGGAGGAGGAGAGGTCAGTTTACATCCTCAGAAGTGACTGGTTGGATGATCAGATTCTCTTTATGGCTACCCAGTTTTTCTTTCCTTCTTTTCTCCTTCCGAAAAATTTCACGGGATTCCCAACGTTTTTTTTTTCTTCTTCTTTCTATCCGGAGGTTATCACCTTTGAAGTGACCCAGTTCCAGGTTTACGTCGAATTAGATTCTCATATTTTTGAAAAGAGGCCGAATTCCACAGGATCAGTTTACTTGGCTCTAGATAATATATATATATATATATATATATATATATATATATATATATATATATATATATATATATATATATATATATATATATATATATATATATATATATATATATATATATATATATATATATATATATATATATATATATATATATATATATATATATATATATATATATATATATATATATATATATATATATATATATATATATATATATATATATATATATATATATATATATATATATATATATATATATATATATATATATATATATATATATATATATATATATATATATATATATATATATATATATATATATATATATATATATATATATATATATATATATATATATATATATATATATATATATATATATATATATATATATATATATATATATATATATATATATATATATATATATATATATATATATATATATATATATATATATATATATATATATATATATATATATATATATATATATATATATATATATATATATATATATATATATATATATATATATATATATATATATATATATATATATATATATATATATATATATATATATATATATATATATATATATATATATATATATATATATATATATATATATATATATATATATATATATATATATATATATATATATATATATATATATATATATATATATATATATATATATATATATATATATATATATATATATATATATATATATATATATATATATATATATATATATATATATATATATATATATATATATATATATATATATATATATATATATATATATATATATATATATATATATATATATATATATATATATATATATATATATATATATATATATATATATATATATATATATATATATATATATATATATATATATATATATATATATATATATATATATATATATATATATATATATATATATATATATATATATATATATATATATATATATATATATATATATATATATATATATATATATATATATATATATATATATATATATATATATATATATATATATATATATATATATATATATATATATATATATATATATATATATATATATATATATATATATATATATATATATATATATATATATATATATATATATATATATATATATATATATATATATATATATATATATATATATATATATATATATATATATATATATATATATATATATATATATATATATATATATATATATATATATATATATATATATATATATATATATATATATATATATATATATATATATATATATATATATATATATATATATATATATATATATATATATATATATATATATATATATATATATATATATATATATATATATATATATATATATATATATATATATATATATATATATATATATATATATATATATATATATATATATATATATATATATATATATATATATATATATATATATATATATATATATATATATATATATATATATATATATATATATATATATATATATATATATATATATATATATATATATATATATATATATATATATATATATATATATATATATATATATATATATATATATATATATATATATATATATATATATATATATATATATATATATATATATATATATATATATATATATATATATATATATATATATATATATATATATATATATATATATATATATATATATATATATATATATATATATATATATATATATATATATATATATATATATATATATATATATATATATATATATATATATATATATATATATATATATATATATATATATATATATATATATATATATATATATATATATATATATATATATATATATATATATATATATATATATATATATATATATATATATATATATATATATATATATATATATATATATATATATATATATATATATATATATATATATATATATATATATATATATATATATATATATATATATATATATATATATATATATATATATATATATATATATATATATATATATATATATATATATATATATATATATATATATATATATATATATATATATATATATATATATATATATATATATATATATATATATATATATATATATATATATATATATATATATATATATATATATATATATATATATATATATATATATATATATATATATATATATATATATATATATATATATATATATATATATATATATATATATATATATATATATATATATATATATATATATATATATATATATATATATATATATATATATATATATATATATATATATATATATATATATATATATATATATATATATATATATATATATATATATATATATATATATATATATATATATATATATATATATATATATATATATATATATATATATATATATATATATATATATATATATATATATATATATATATATATATATATATATATATATATATATATATATATATATATATATATATATATATATATATATATATATATATATATATATATATATATATATATATATATATATATATATATATATATATATATATATATATATATATATATATATATATATATATATATATATATATATATATATATATATATATATATATATATATATATATATATATATATATATATATATATATATATATATATATATATATATATATATATATATATATATATATATATATATATATATATATATATATATATATATATATATATATATATATATATATATATATATATATATATATATATATATATATATATATATATATATATATATATATATATATATATATATATATATATATATATATATATATATATATATATATATATATATATATATATATATATATATATATATATATATATATATATATATATATATATATATATATATATATATATATATATATATATATATATATATATATATATATATATATATATATATATATATATATATATATATATATATATATATATATATATATATATATATATATATATATATATATATATATATATATATATATATATATATATATATATATATATATATATATATATATATATATATATATATATATATATATATATATATATATATATATATATATATATATATATATATATATATATATATATATATATATATATATATATATATATATATATATATATATATATATATATATATATATATATATATATATATATATATATATATATATATATATATATATATATATATATATATATATATATATATATATATATATATATATATATATATATATATATATATATATATATATATATATATATATATATATATATATATATATATATATATATATATATATATATATATATATATATATATATATATATATATATATATATATATATATATATATATATATATATATATATATATATATATATATATATATATATATATATATATTTATAATATTATAAAGGTCTACGGGGAAATTGAAAACAGTAAGTTCCCAAGTGCACTTTCATGGTATGATCAGATTCTCTTTATGGCTACCCAGTTTTTTTCCTTCTTTTCTCCTTCCGAAAAATTTCACGGGGATTCCAACGTTTTTTTTTTCTTCTTCTTTCTATCCGGAGGTTATCACCTTTGAAGTGACCCAGTTCCAGGTTTACGTCGAATTAGATTCTCATATTTTTGAAAAGAGGCCGAATTCCACAGGATCAGTTTACTTGGCTCTAGAATGAGACCACGTAAGCACTCCGGCGGGGTGTGGGACACTTCCTTTCCAGCATAAGAGTCAGTGGTTCCTCCCAGATACGTTAACAGTGGCGTTCTCGTGTGACACGACCACGCCAATAGAGGAGTTCCATGCCTGAGTGTAAGAGCAGTGATATCTAACCCTCCATAGTGTTGATATGTTCAGTACTTACATCTGGATAGCATGTTTACACAAAACGCACTGTGATTACTTTTTAAGCAAAAGCTATAATCTTGATTCCATTTTGGTTAAAAGATCAAAGTTATCTTTATATTCTGCCCACTAGACTTGATGAAGCACATTTCAGCCGTGGTCAAAACAGGCTTTCATTCTTGTGAACTTTTGGGTTATTTCCTTAGGACGAATGTTTGCCTGAGATCCCTATCAGGACACAGTAGCCTGTTATAGTCATGAATTCCTTGGTTAGTCATGAAGGCCTTGGGTAGTCATAAAGGCCTCTGATAGTCCTGAAGGCTTTGGATAGTCATGAAGGCCTTGGTTAGTCATGAAGGCCTTAGTTAGTCATGAAGGCCTTGGGTAGTGATAAAGGCCTCTGATATTCCTGAAGGCCTTGGATGGTCATGAAGGCCTTGGTTAGTCATGAAGGCCTTGGTTAATCATGAAGGCCTTGGTATGTCATCAAGACCTTGGCTACTTTAACCACCAGCATCTATATAACAGAATGATCGGTTATCTTGCTTTCTACGTTAGTAGTCAGAAGATTATAAAGTTTGGGCACGTTAAACATTCCTCTCCTTGATGTTCCTGTGGTCTGGTTATATGGCGTCTTGTGTGTCTTGCTCTAATTCGTTCTCTCTCTTTTTTTTTCGTATAGATTGTACTCAAAAAGTAGAGAAGTGAGATGCCATACCCACAATCTTTGTTCTGTAGTTATTAAGAAATTGGACAGATACAATCGAGATTTACTATGTAACAATGAAAGTA
>NC_092243.1:64206969-64209469 GCF_036320965.1 Panulirus ornatus | reverse complement strand
TGTTGGCCGGAACCATCCTACCACACCCTCCATGTCCTGCTGGGTTGCTGGTCTTAAATTTAAGTCTCGTTTAGATCATTAAGATACCGAGGGAGTATTGATATCTTCTAACTTGAATCATGCCTTTTGTCTTCCTCTTTCTTCCTCGGGCTTCTTTTCCCTACCTGTCTTCCTCTTTCTTCCCAACTTGTCTTCGTCTTTCTTCCTCCCTGTCTTCGTCCTTCTTCCTCCATGTCTTCGTCTTTTTTCCTCCTTGTCTTCGTCCTTGTTCCTCCCTGTCTTCGTCCTTCTTCCTCCCTGTCTTCGTCTTTTTTCCTCCGTCTTCGTCTTTCTTCTCTATCTGTCTTCCTCTTTCTTCCTTCCTATCATCATCTTTCTTCCTCCATATCTTCCTCTTTCTTCCTCCCTTTCATCATCTTTCTTCCTCCCTGTCTTCCTCTTTCTTCCCTACCTGTCTTCCTCAATCTTACTGCGTTTTCCATTCAAGGTCTGGCGCTTGGTGAGAATTTTGTAAGTTCTCGAAAAACGAAAAAGAAAAAGCAAATCTAACGATTTTAACCTTAAAATCTACGAATAGATGAGGCAAAGAATTGTAATGGTCCTTAATATTGTAATTCCTAGAAGCAAATCAAATTTCTCAGTATCGAAATCCAGTTGGTTTCTGGGTATTATAGTGCAGTAACGTTACCAGTATGATAACGCCATGTAAATGATCTGGAGAGAAAACAGTGTTAACAAAAGAATTCAGAAAAATTCAATTGCGTTGTTATGTATATCAAAAACCGCCCGGATAATCAAAAGAATTATATTTTTCTTCATTGCATTTTTCTGGTTCTACCACTTACACACACACACACACACACACACACACACACACACACACACACATGCACACACATCTCTGCACAAGTATCTCACTTGGAAACTCATTACAAGTTGCGAATCCAAGTTTCGTGAGCGTTTACGAAGCAAGATGCTGGCTGGTGCTGTTATGATATCCTCGCTCATGGGCTCACAAACCAGATGAAATAGGAAATATATACGTAGAAAAATAAAATCGAAAGATTGGTGTAGCTGGACTACGCCCTCATGAGGTTACACCGCAAGTTAATAAAAGATAATATGTCACATTTGGTGAGGCTACATTGTAGTAGAAAAACTTCTCACTGTAAAAGAGCCCATCACTTCCCTGTCACTGGAAGTAGCGCATTAAAACCAGACTGTTTCACGGAAGGAGGTCCTGGGATCTCGAAAAGTAGCTGAAATATGTAGTGTAGATGTAGTGTCCAGTGATATAAAAAGGTGAGGTTTAAGTAAGGACACATCTACTTTCATGGGAGAGGGTTCGAACGTCTATCATAAGTTGATGTGACATGTGATCCTAAAAGGGACGGCTGTACCTCCAAACATACCCATTTTTGCCTCCCAGATGCTCCCAGAACCTTTGCCCCCTTCACCAAACAACTTTCACTTCCATGGTTCCATTTGCTGCCAAGTCTATTCCCAGGAATCGAAAAAACTTTAATTCCGCCAAATTCTTATCTACTCAACCTCACACATCAGTTAACCTGCCTCTCTACCCTGCTAAACCTAATAACCTGCTTCTATTCACATTCACTCCCAACTTTCTTCTTTCATTCATTCTCCCAAACTCAGTCATCAACTTCTGTAGTTTTCCACTCGACTTTGTCACCAGTGCTGTGTCGTCAGCAACAAACATCAGACTCGCTTCTCAGGCCCCCCTCATCCTCTACAGACTATCATATTCGTCCCTTTCTTCAAAACTCCAGCATTTATCTCCTTCATCACCCATCCATAAAGTATATCAAAAAAACCACGGTGACACTCATGCCGCAGATCACCATTCACTTGGACCCATTCACTCTCCTCTCTTCTTAATCGCTCACACGCCTTATACCCTTGATAAAATCTTCTCACTGCTTGTAGCAGCTTTCCCTCCATAACATATATTCTTAAGACAAGGCATCTTTATCAACCCTATCAAATGCTTTCTCCAGATGCACATACAATATACTTTTCTCTAAGCATGTCTCGCAAACATTCTTGAAAGTAGATACCTGATCCTTACATCCTCTACCACTTCTGAAACCGCATTGTTCCTCTCCAGTCTTATGTTCTGTACATACTTTCACCCTCTCAGTCACTACCCTCACATAAAACTTATCAGGAACACTCAACAAACTTTTACCTCTCTAGTTTGGACACTCATCTTTGTTCCCTCTGTCTTTATACAGTGCATTACATGCATTACGTCGATCCTCAGGCGCCTCATCATGATCCATACACACAATGGAAATCCTGATTAACCAGTCAATAACACAGTCGCCCCCTTTCTTCAGATATTCAATTTCAATACCATCCACTCCAGCCCCCTTGCTACATTTTATCTTATGCAAGGCTTTCAACACCTCTACTTCCTTCACCAAACCACTCTCCAACTCAAACATCCTACACCTGTCACCCTACCATCAAAGACAAC
>NC_092243.1:64171969-64204469 GCF_036320965.1 Panulirus ornatus | reverse complement strand
TTTCTCTCTGCAGCTCAGTCGTCTGATTTTGGCGCTATCTCGCTCACGCGGGAAATGGTGGGAATATATAAATGTATTTTCTTTTTTTCATGCTTGATCACGGGATTTCACTTTAGCAAGCTAGTGCAAGGTACAGACGAAATACGGCAGCATCCGCTTACATCCAATCTCTAGCTGTCATGTGTAATGCACTGAAACCACAGCTTCCTATCCACATCCAGGCCCCACAGACATTTCCATGATTTACCCCATATGCTTCATATGCCTTGGTTCAGTCCATTGACAGCACTTCGAACCCTGTGTACTACATCTTTCCAATTCACTTTATTCCATGCATACCTTTCACCCTCCTGCATATTCAAGCCCCGATCGATCATTCTTTTATTTCATTTTTCTACTCCATCCTTTCATCTCCAATTTGCTCTCCCAATACTCCTTGCTCCCTCTACCTCTGATACATATATCCTCTTCTCTTTGTCAACCTTTCCTCACTCATTTTCTCCGTACATCCAAACAGTTTCAGCAAACATTTTACAGCTCTCGAGAAGACTATTGTTTTCCCCAAAACTCTCTTTTGACCTTTCATTACTTTATCAAACTACCTTTAACCACATATTGTCCTCAAACGTTTTATTTCCAGCACACCCACCCTCCTCTGCACAGTTCATATCATCATCCCATGCCTCGCATCCATATAATTATGTTCGGACTACCGTACCTTCAAAGATACATTTTTTGCCCTTCACTCTTACCACACATTCTTGAATGTTCCTTTAACCTTTGCCCCCTCATCCATCCTGTGACCTTGTGACTCGCTTCCGCTTCTATGGTTTCATGGCCACTCCCAGATAGCTAAAGCATTTCACTTCCTCTATTTTTTTTCTCCATTCAAATTCGCACCCCACCTTACCCGTCCCTCAGCCCTGCTAAACCTAATACCCTTGCTTTTCTCTACATTTACTCCTAACATTCTCTTTTCACACACCCCCTCCAAACTCGGTCACCAAATTCTGCGGTTTTACTCTCGGATCCGCCACCAGTGCTGCATCATCAGCAAAACAATAAATGACTCATTTCCCAGGCCCTCTCATCCCTTAAAGACTGCATTCTCGCATTTACCGCCCTCACCACCCCGCCCATAAACAAATTAAACAATCATGGTGACATCACACACCTCTGCCACAGACCAACCAACCTTCACTTGGAACTATTTACTCTCCTCTCATCCTACTCGTATACTTCTCACTACTTCTAGCGGGAGCAAGAGAGAGGTAACTTAACAGCATAACCAACCGGAGAAAAGTAACAAAGTATAACCGAAGGAGAAAGCTAGCTTAATAGTATATCCGGAGGAGAAAAGTAGGTGAATAGAATAACCAGCAGTAGAAACATAACTGAACAGAATAACCAATAGGAAAGAGGTAGCTAAACAGTGTTACTCAAGAGAGGTAACTGAACATAGTCTGATCTCTTTCTAAATTCTTTTGTGGTCACACTTACGTACAAGAAACTGACAATGATTATCATTTCATTTTCCCTTGTTCAGAATAAACGAAATTTTCTTCCGTTCTCTGATCTTTGTTTACCAAACAAGAAAAAAAGAATAGTTTCTTACCACTCTAAGAAAAAAATCTCACCGAATAAGGGAAAGGAATAAACTCAAGTTTGTTTCTCTTTCCTTATCCCGTGTAAAAACATTCTAGCGATCCCTCTTCGCACCTGCCTCACACTGCCGGATGGTCCTGCATGTTTCCATTACGCCTGCTGGAAGTAGAATTTACGGCGGGATCGAGATCCTCTTTTCTTATTCTTCTTAGAATTTAAGAGATTTGATCCTCTGTCAGCACAGTGTTAATCAGTGTCACTTGTTACGTGTCTTTGATTATATATATATATATATGTATATATATATATATATATATATATATATATCCCTGGGGATAGGGGATGAAGAATACTTCCCACGTATTCCCTGCGTGTCGTAGAAGGCGACTAAAAGGGGAGGGAGCAGGAGGCTGGAAATCCTCCCCTCTCGTTTTTTTTTTTTTCCTTTTTTTAATTTTCCAAAAGAAGGAACAGAGGGGGGCCAGGTGAGGATATTCCACAAAGGCCCAGTCCTCTGTTCTTAACGCTACCTCGCTAATGCGGGAAATGGCGGATAGTTTAAAAGAAAGAAAAGAATATATATATATATATATATATATATATATATATATATATATATATATATATATATATATATATGTACTATATATCTTTTTTGTATTATACTTAGTTGCTGTTTCCCGTATTAGCGAGGTAGCGCAAAGAAACAGACGAAAGAATGGCCCAATCCACCCACATACACATTATACATAAACGCCCACACACGCACATATACATACATATACATTTCAACGTACACACACATATACATACAATGACATAAACATATATACACATGTACATAATTCATACTTGCTACCTTCATCCAATCTCGTCGCCACCCCGCCACGTATGAAAAACAGCACCTCCCTTCCTCCCCCCGCGCGCGAGGTAGCGCTAGGAAAAGACAACAAAGGCCACATTCGTTCACAATCAGTCTCTAGCTGCCATGTGTAATGCACCAAAACCACAGCTCCCTTTCCACATCCAGGTCCCACAGAACGTTCCATGGTTTACCTCAGACGCTTCACATGCTCTGGTTCAATCCATTGTCAGCACGTCGATCCCGGTATACCACATCGTTCCAATTCACTCTATTCCTTGAACGCCTTTCACCCTCCTGTCTGCTTAAGCCCCGATCACTCAAAATCTTTTTCACCCCATCTTTCCACCTAAAATTTGGTCTCCCACTTCTCCTCGCTCCCTCCACCTCTGACATATATATATCCTCTCTGTCAGTCTTTCCTCACTCATTTTCTCCATTTAACCAAACCATTTCAATGCATCCTCTTCTGATCTCTCAACCACACTCTTTTAATTACCACACATCTCTCTTACCCTTTTATTACTTACTCGATCAAACCACCTCCCACTACATATTGTCTTCAAACGTTTCATTTTCAACACATACACCCTCCTCCGCGCAACCCTATCTATAATCCATGCCTCGTAACCATATAACATTGTTGAAACCACTATTCCTTCAAACATACCCATTTTTGCTCTTCGGGATAACGGTCTCTCCTTCCACGCATTCTTCAATGCTCCCAGAACCTTCGCCCCTCCCCCGCCCAGTGACTCACTTCCGCTTCCATGGTTCCATCCGCTGCCAAGTCCACTCCAGATGTCTAAAAACTTCACTTCCTCCAGTTTCTCTCTATTCAAACTTACCTCCAAATTAACTTGTCCCTCAACCCTACTGAACCTAATTACCTTGCTCTTATTCACAGTTGCTCTCAGCTTTCTTCTTTCACACACTTTACCAAACTCAGTCACCTACTTGTACAGTTTCTCACTCGAATCAGCCACCAGTGCTATATCATCAGCGAACAAAATCTGACTCACTTCCCAAGCCCTCTCATCCACAACAGACTGTTTGCCCCTCTCCCTACTTGCCCCTCTCTCCAAAACTCTTGCATTCACCTCCCTAACAACCCCATCCATAAACAAATTAAATCACCATGGAGACATCAAGCACCCCTACCGCAAACCGACATTCACTGGGAACTAATCACTTTCCTCTCGACCAGTTCAAGGGAAAAGATCGGCGTCTTACTTTCTATTCATATCATTTGCTATACTATAGAAACGCGATCTTGGCTTCTGTCCTCGGACACACCGGGATACTTGACGACCACAGTTTGGCTAACTAGGGTAGTTGCAGAGCTGCCAATGATTGAAAAAATTGCCTTTGTAGAAATGGAAATTGCGTGCTGCTAAGATGACAAATTTTTGGGAAAACGTGTTGGTATTATAGGGGAAGGTATGATGGGGAAACATGCCGTGGATGGGTGGTTGTACCAATGAACAATGCCACTCCGACGAATCTATTGGTATAGGTGTTATTTGTAGGGCGTAACGTGGGTAGTATATTTCTGTGAACGGATATTTAGTTTTATTTCCATGCTTAGACTGGATGGGTTTGTAGTGGAAACCATATGTCAAGGTTTTATTGTTCTACCACTGGATACCTTGTATTCATGGGGGGAGAGAGAGAGAGAGAGAGAGAGAGAGAGAGAGAGAGAGAGAGAGAGAGAGAGAGAGAGAGAGAGAGAGCCTTAGGGGGCCCAAGTGATTAAGACAGGTATCTACTTCCATTTTAAAATCTCAACCATGGTTACAAATTCATTGGTCCTGCCTAAAAACTCATTGAGAGTAATGGTTGCATTACAGCTGCTAGAAACTGTACTCCTCTTACTAGAAAACATAGATAAATACAATTACCCACTTTCTTCCTATTGCGGAGTTGAAAACCCAAGGACGATAATGCTGAAAATATAAAGGAATTAAGACGTTCAAATTTCATGTAAGTGTATACACTGATTCGCTTGTGTCGATGAGTGGCAACTGCAGTGTTTGTAAGTAAAACGTCTTCCAAGACACGATTCTCTATCTTGTCGCCTTTTGAGGATCTTGGCACACTCACTGCTGGTGTTTTAGACCTCATCTTGGTAGTTTCCAGATGTATATGATGTGTCGTACGGCGTCACCAAGATGACAACCATCAATATATTGAAGTTATTGTAATAACAGAATAGCCCTTAAGACATGATCAGTACCACAGGCTATACGCATACAAAGACAAGTCAGGTGTACAAAAATACTCATGACAACGAAGGTTTGTCAATCTGTGTTACGTGTCTCGTCCTCAGTAGTATTATTTTCAGCAAAAGATCAACGTCAAGAGATCATTTGAAAATAGAGCACAGTGAATAGTCTCCAGTTTTCCAATACCAGTCGCGCCTCCCTTATACAAATATATTTTACACTTCACGAGCCAGAGCTTGGGCAGAAACGGCCCAACTGGGAGCAATTTTTTTTTTCGTGTTCTAGTATACCATAATATAGCCTGGAACACACACACACACACACACACACACACACACACACACACACACAGGGAGCCTCAGGGCGTAAAGGTAGTCATAACAGCGACATTACACATAAATTTCAAGGTAGAGGGAGATGCTACAGTTACTACCATAGGAGGGGAAATTTCGCCTAACTACCTAAAGCAGCAATCTATGACATTATGCACAGTAATGGCTCAACTCCCGCCCTATAGCTCTCTCTCTCTCTCTCTCTCTCTCTCTCTCTCTCCACACATTTCCTTCCACTCGTTTCTTTTCTCTTCAATCCTTTCTACTCGTAACCGTTTCTGGATATTTTTCTTTCCACTCCTTGAAATCCACATCTACGTAATCAATACACCTCTTTCCCGTCACTTTTGACTTTCTGCTCTCCTCATCTCATTATAGCATGGGATATATATATATATATATATATATATATATATATATATATATATATATATATATATATATATGAACACAAATATAGTGCATGTGAGTGCACACTTTCATAGAACACATAATAGCCCCCAACATCCAGGATTCGAACCCAGGACCTTTGCGTGGTAGACGGGAACGCTAACTGCTAGGCTATGTTCGCTCCTATTAGAGAAATGACTATTCGATAAGTTATGATCGCCCCTATTCGGAAAATGACTATCCTACTGCATGTAATCGAGTACCCTTCGTTTCACATTCATGCGCAACGGGGTCTACACAGGGCAAATCCCATCAGGCTCACATTACCAGCTGCGAACATTTTACAGAATCTTATTGTACAAACTTGGGGTTATATGAACACGGATATAGCGTACATGAACGCGCGCACTCAGAGGACACATAATATCCTTCAACAACCAGTATTCGAGTCCAGGACCTTTTGCGTGGTAGACAGGAGCGCTAACATCTAAGCTATAATCGGGTCCTAGGAGGGAAATGACTATTCGATTACAAGTAATCGAATACCCTTCGTCTCACATCCATGAACAACAAGGTTTCCACCGGTCAAATCCCATCAGGCTCACATTAGCAGCAGCTAGCATTTTACAGAACTTTACTGTACAAGTGCGGAGGTATATGAACACGAATAGATTGCATATGAACTTGCACTTTCATAGAACACACAATATCCTTGAGCAGCTAGGATTCGAACCAAAGACCTTATTTTTGTCTAATGAAGTAAATGCCAGAAATATTCCCTGCAATGACGATCATTAGCGTAAAAAAATCTTTGAGATTTCGTTTTGTATTACATTCCAAACCTAAAACTCTAGAGGGATTAATTATTTCATATTGATGCATAGAAAAATAACACCACCAACTTCATATCTGCAAAAGAAAATATCGTTTATAACTTTTATTGAAAATTTGCTTAGCTACTGATGTTATAAAGATCACATTCAATTTACTGCTCGTAATCAGTCTGTTTTGTAAAACTAGAGTTCCTTTTTTTTCTTCAGTCTTAATGATGGTCAGATGTTAATTTTGCTGATTACTGTGTTAAATATAACTTTTTGGTGGAGGAGCGAGTGAAGGGTTGACGAGGTTCTAGGAAAAAGACGAAATGATGTGGATGGGAAGAGTGTGATGAAAGTGATTGAATTTGAAAATGAGGCTTGTGTGAGGAGATGCCATTTCCCAACCAGATTGGGTGAAGAATGGATAAGGGTGTGAGTAAACGAGGTTAGGTAGTGAAGGAGGAATGGGAGGTATTTTGGGAAGCAAGGCACACACATGCGAGCGGAGTGTGTGACACGCGGAAAGTGTGCTGTGGGTCATGTGAGAAACGGGGGTGTTGGGATTAGGGAGTAAAATCGTCAGCGAAAGAAAGAACAGAAAGGAGCATCGGAGATAGATACAGGGAAGGAATTAGAGTGACTAGGAAGTGTACAAGAAGAAACGGTATGAGGTAAAGAGGGAGGTGCAGAGGCTGAAAAAAAAGGATAGATAGAGTTGAGGCGGGAGAGTATCGGTTAACCTTAAAAAGAATATGAGAACGTTTTGTAAAGAAGTGAAATAGTGTGAGGAGAACAAAAGAATGAATGGGAACATCATTGAGAATTGAGCAGTCAGTGAGGAGGAGATGAAGTGCATTCTGAAGGAGCGTTGAATGTGTTAGATGATACAGTGGCAGATGTTGGGGGTGTTGGGACATGGACGTACACGGGGCGAGAGATTAATAGCGAGTAATTTGGTAAAAAGAAAGGAGATGGTAGAGTTTTTGAGTGAGATGAAATGTTGGCAGAGCGGCTGGAAAGGAAGGAAACTATTTGAATTTTTCAAGAAAGAGGGTGACTGTGTTTAACTGTATGTATGTCTCAAGATGAGGTGCCTGAGGACAGGCGGAATGCCTGTATAGTCCCGTTATAACTGGCAGGAGGGACAAAGTTATATGATCGAATTGCAGAGGCCTATTTCTTTCGAGTACACTTGGGAAAATGGGGACTAAGGTAGTGACATGCACAGAACGTGACGTTGGGAAGGAACAATTGCTCATCATTAGTGGTAAAGGATGTAATCCATTCGTATTCTTTAACGACTTTTGAGTCAGATACGCTTAAAAAAAAAGATTTGTGTGTGGCCTTGAAAGATCTGGTGAAAGCATGTCATTAGGTTGGCAGAGGTGCTTTTTGGAAGATCCTACAAATACATGGTGTGGGTGGAAAGTTAGCAGAGTCAATGTGAAGTTTTCATCAAGAGAGTACGGCGTTTGTGCGAGTTGGAAGAGAATAGGGAGAGTGGATCTAGGTGAAGATAGGTCTGCCTCAAGGGTGTGTAATGTTACCAAGACTGTTAAAACTGTTTTCAGAGTGGGCGACGAGGAAAGCAAATGCGAGAGTTTCTTTGAGAGGAGCAGGTATATATTCTGTTGGTGTTGGAGGTCTTGTGATATGATTCATCATATCTGTTTGCATATGGCGCGGCTTTTGTTGCAGACTCGAGTGACAAACTTGCAGCGGAAGGTGTCTTGAGTTTGGGATGGTATGTGAGAGGATGAAGTCTTCCGATGATGTGAATAAAAACAAGGGTTTTGCAGAGGAGGGAGACATTTCTGTTGGAGTTTGAGTTTGAACAGAGAGAATCTGGAGGAAGTAAGGTGGTTTTGATGCGTGGGAATAGTTGGAATAATGGAGGCTGAAGCAAGCCATATTGTAGATGAGGGAGGCTTAGGTCGTGAGTGCGTTGAGGAGTGTCTTTGAGGGCAAAGATGGGTACGTCTGATGGTGTAGCAGTCTCGACGGTGCTGTATGGATGTGAGTCGTATGCTGTAAATGCAAAAGTAGGAAGGGTGAATGTGTGTTGGAAATGACAGGCCTGAGAACGATATGTTCCCTAAGGAGAGTAAGGAAAGACACTGTAAGAGAAAAGTGTGGTAGTAAGGAGAGTATGTTTGAGAGAGATGAGCCTGGTGTGCTGAAATTATTCAGACGTATAGAAAGGATAAGTGAAGAGACTGACTGAGAGGCTATATATAAGTAGATGTAGCAAGGAAGAGGGGATGGCAAGCTGGAAGGAAGTAGTGAGAAACGCTTTGAGTGATCGGGTCCTGAACACGCAGGTGAGTGTGAAACAGGACCTAAGAAGTGGCCAAGGGAAATCAAGAAAAGGACTGTGGGATTTTGTTGTATATGGGGGAGGATGGGGCTCCGGTTTCGGCGCGTGTTTGATGACAGCTGGAGTGTGGATAGGAAGTGAGCAAATGAGGGCAGTTTTCGTCTGTTCCTGGTGATACTTCTCTGACGCAAGTCCCTGGGGATAGGGGAGAAACAATACTTTCCACGTATTCCCTGCGTGTCGTAGAAGGCGACTAAAAGAGGAGGGAGCGGGAGGCTGGAAATCCTCCCCTCTCCTCTTTTAATTTTCCAAAAGAGGAACAGAGAAGGGGCCAGGTTATGATATTCCCTCAAAGGCTCCGTCCTCTGTTCTTAGCGCTACCTCGCTAATGCGGGAAATGGCGAATAGTATGAATATATATATATATATATATATATATATATATATATATATATATATATATATATATATATTGCGGGTCAGTTAAGAAAAAGCATCTCGCATGATCCTAATACCAGGCAACCTTTTCCTAACTCTGTGTCTATGTTCTCTGATCATATCTCTCATTCTCCACATTCGTTCTCCTTGTTCAACCACTTAAAGTGCGAGTCATTCCATCTCTCTTTGCGCTCGTCTTCCCTAATCACTTCATTCACTCGGTGTTTCACACTTACTCACCTACTCCCTCCTTTACGTATTCTGTTCCCAAGGAATGATGCACTAGTGTCCTGGACCCAAAACTATAGACGTGTGAATACGACAGATTCCGTACCCATGGCTCACCATTCTCCCGACCACCTCCAGAATTGATTAGGTCCCTTAGTGCCTCCAGATCCTGGCTTATATAAGAAGAGGAAGAGATGGAGGAGGGCAGGAAGAAAGAGGAAGGCCAAACATTGTGTGTATGAGTTGCGCTGAACTTGAAGACTAATAAGAGTTTTAAAGAAATGTGGATAACCTTATTGAATAGCCTTTCATGTTCCAAATCGAAGTTATGGAACAATGAGATAAGGAAGATTTTACTGTTTAAGCAAGGTGTACATTAAGAAAAATAGCCAACAAGACAGAGGAGACTACGTAAATCAGTGTAGAGAAACGAAGAGACATATACGTCAAAGCAAACGTCAGTATGAAGCGTATATTGCTGAATTCGGCAAAAGAAATCCAAAGATATTTTTTAGTCATGTTGAATGTAGGAGAGCCATTACCCAATCAACTGAGCCATTAAACACAGAAAATGGTAACTTGATTCAGGACAACGAAGCCGTGGTAAAGATTTCAAACGATTTTTATTTTTGCATTGGTATTCATAATTTAGAATAAATTCATGTCCCAGATCTACCTCCATTGCTAAGAGGAGAAAGCGATTTGCAACATATTGAAATAAAATATGAAGATATACGATCAGCACTGAATGGAATAGCAGTACATAATTAGCGGGCACAGATAAGTTTTATACGAGGACACTGAAAGATAAATGAAATAGTTCAGCCCTTGGCTACTCTTTTCACTTAGTCGCTCGCTGCGGGAAACGTTCCAGAGGAATAGAAATTTGCCAGTGTATCACCGGCATTCAAAAAAAGGGTGATAAGCAACTACCCGGCAATTATCGTCCAATTAGCTTAACGTCTGTAGTTGGTAAACTGATGGAAACCATCACTAGCTATAAGATTACGACCCATTTACAGGACCACCATAAATCAGATCGATTTCTTTTATGAAATAATCAACAAGCAAAATGAAATTAAAGTAGTTGATGTCATTTGTTTATATTTCCAAAAACATTCGATATGGTTCCACATCAGAGCTTACTAGTCAAACGTAAAGTCACATGGTATAGATGGGGTTGTACATCAATGCTTTAAAATATCGACTGACTGGACGCAGAGAATAGCAATCAATGGTCAAGCCTTTGAATGGTTAGACGTAACAAGTGGTGTACCGCAGGGGTCAGTCTTGGGATCATTTGTCTTTTTCATGTAAATTAATGATATTGATAATGGGCTACATTGCAAGATACGTAAATTCGCAGAGGATGATGAGTTGAGTAATAAACTGACGACATAAACTGAAGGCCTGCAGCTTCAAACAACATAGACATAGACACTGGACTGGGTCAGTGAGTGGCAAATGAATTTTAATATGAATAACTCCAAAGTTAGATAATACAAATCTTGTTAAGCTACGAAGTTTGATGAGGAAAAGGACTTGGATGTGATAAACGCTGCAGAGAAGCAGTGAATAAAGGCGAAAAAACTTTAATTCGTGAGTAGGGCTTTCGAGTTTATCATTCTCACACTTTACAGTTCGCTGGTACATCCCTATCTTGAATAATGTGCTCAGTTTTTATCACCCTGCTTGAAAAAGACAGATAGATTGGGGAGAGCAAAGAGGCGAGCTACCAAGATGATTCCCGACACAAATCCTATGAGTGCCGGATAAAAGAATTGAATTTACTTAGCTCAGAAAAGAGAAGGTTAAGAGGTGGTGGGCAACGAAGAGCTCTGGACACAATTGTGCTCCTGGCAGGCAGTGACAAGCTCTGGACACAATGGTGCTCGTGGTAGGCAGCGAGGACTTCTGGACACAATCCGCCCTGCAAGCAAGCACGGTCAGGTACACTGAGACGAGCGCTACAAGCAAGCAAGGTCAGGTACACTGAGACGAGCGCTACAAGCAAGCAAGGTCAGGTACACTGAGACGAGCGCTACAAGCAAGCAAGGTCAGGTACACTGAGACGAGCGCTACAAGCAAGCAAGGTCAGGTACACTGAGACGAGCGCTACTCCGCATTCACAGCCATTGAGCACTTGGGATTCTGGTGGTCATTCAATATTTTCCCAGATTTCCCACAGAGGAGAAGTTCTCGGTCTTTGTCAGTAGTGAATGGATGGTTGGTAATACATTCTACCATTCACAGGGAATTCGTGGCTGTTAAGACGGAGAAATATTGCGGGAAACAAAGCCGAAAGATCTTATCAGTTTTTTCCCTCCTTCTTTTTCCCACCCTGTGGTAAGCAACCTGTGTCGTGTGCTCTTGCTACTCTCAATGGAATAATGAGACAAACATAACTCTCCAGACAGACGCTTGATAAATGGCACCATAATCTCCTACTTCCTTCGAAAATCTATGTACTTGATGTGAGACAATATTGTGCTTGAAATGCCGTCTTAGAGTTCGTCGTCTATAATTCTTAGCATATTTTCTTTATACATTGAGATTAGATGTTAGGAATGAACTTTAGGTAAACGAAATATCGTATAATACCATTTGTTTATTTTCTTTTAGCATGATTTCTTGAGACATATAAATGAAATAACTTCACGGATTTTCTACGTGATATATAGACTAGAAGCAAGTCAGAAGCTCTGAGACACTATTCAAACGCATCAAAAGGGGCAAAAGCCTCTACACTCGCCCGTCATTTTCAGTACTCGTGTAGTGTCCGAGTCTCCGGGTGGCATTGATCGTGCCCCTGCAGCCTGGCTCTCCTGGTGAGGGTGTGTTCCGTCTTCTCAACTCCAGCTGAAGGATCACGTCCTTCACGCCTGAAATGAAGTTCCTGCTGCACACGCATCCTCACCCCGAGTAAGCACTGTGGCCGACGGAGAGAGGCAACACAAAGGTGCAGTTGTAGCGGAGACGTGGACGCCTCTGGGCGGCAGAAACAGAGAGAGAGAGAGAGAGAGAGAGAGAGAGAGAGAGAGAGAGAGTGAGAGAGAGAGAGAGTGGAGCAACGGCCAGTATCAGTGACAATGACGGCAGGAGCATCACCATAGCCTGCCCGTCACAGTAGCAGTGAAGGGAGCAGTAACACTCTCCCCCGACAATCTGCAACAGCAAGTAGCATAGAATACATCTGAATCTGCAACAGCAAGTAGCATAGAATACATCTCAAGCAGCAACAGCAGTTACAGTTCCTACGGCAAGCGATTCATACAGAAACGACGGGAGATATAGCAAGAGATGCAGCAGCATCAGCGGCCGTAGTAACCATAGCAACAGTGTATATCACTTACATCAGCAGCGGGAAGCGGAAGAGCTGGAGCAGAAGCAGCAGCCTTTACAGCAGTATGGCAAGGGTAGCTCACAGCGAGGAGCTACTTCCAACATTTGTGGTCTAAAATGAATCGTAACCAAAACCCACGGCATTCGCGACGTAACAGGATGAAACCACTGAGTCGAGAAGGCTGAAATGTCTATATTTCTCGTTGATATAACCATCGTTCTTGTCCTCGGGTGATACAGACTATCAACACAGTGTGACTACCTATTTACCGATCCAGGTGTAGAGGAAGGTGGCGGGTGTGTTAAAGTAATTATACTGTGTGTTTTGGCCTGTAGACGCTTGTTTGACTACCTAGTGATACCAGCGGAAACAGATGGAGTTTACCATAGGCGAGGGATGTGGTTGATTGTATGTTTTTTCTTTTATGTCAGGTGAGACGACGCGGGCCACTGAAGACCTCATCGAGGCCATCTCAATAATGCTATATATATATATATATATATATATATATATATATATATATATATATATATATATATATATATATTCCTATGAGTCCACGGGGAAAATGAAACCCGACAAGTTCCCAAATGCACTTTCGTGTAATGATCACATCATCAGGGAAGACACAAGAGAGAGATATAAGTCAGTTGATATACATCGAAGAGACGAAGCTAGCACGCCATTTGGTATGTATATATATATATGAGGTACATATATCCAAGCCTGAAGCAGGTACCCATTTTATCGACCAACCTCTAAGGGTGGTTGACTGTGGACCGACTGCCGCAAGCTAGAATTCGTACCGAGGTGCTCGACCCCTGGACGGCCCGTGAATGCGCTATGGTCAGGAAAACTATCTGCTACACCACGGAGGTCCATAAAAACGGTGAATCCAATAGATAGCCTTATCAAGCTTTTCAGATAAGGGGCTCGCAGCTGTGCGTCGAGCAACTGATAAGCGCAATGTTACCACAGACGCACCGAGACTGAAGCCCAAAAGGTAAATTCAGGTTCTGAAGTTGTACGGATTAGCTTTATGAAATCACAAGCAGGATTTTCTTTTTTTCTTTATTTTCTTTTTTTTTTTGGTGATTTCACGGCGAATGAAAAGTCACCCTCGAGGTGGCTGTGTCTCTCAGTCGTCTGTTGACGAAGGGGATGACAGCGTTGTTGAAGAATCTTGTTCGTAAGGTGTTCATCTTCCTGCTACTGGAAGTGGCGCGGGTTATGGCTTGCAGGGGCTCGTGGAAAAGTGGTCTTGGAGGAACACTAAGACCCTTTCAAATATGGATTCGTAGGATATATATATATATATATATATATATATATATATATATATATATATATATATATATATATATATCAACTGACAAATATTTCTTTCTTCTATCTTCCTTAATGATGTGATCATTACACGAAAGTGCACTTGGGACCTTATCGTGTTTCATTTCCCTATTGCAACAAAATATTCCAGGATTATACGAAAGACTTTGTGTAAGTGAGAGAAGCTCCTGATGCGACTGTTAATAATCTTTCTTATATGCTATAGAACGAACACATGTTATAAACTGCCTTGTTATGTCTTCAGGCAGAGGCATGACAGCATCATCATCGTCATCAATTACAATGACAGCTGACATGTCAAGCAGCTACCAAGCATCAACTGTTATCGTGAACAGGTCCAGTGGAGCGTGACGACGTGTGAGAGGTCGTCTGGGTTGAGGTAAGGGGCATTGTGTGTCAGGTCTGGGGCCCCCAACAATGAAGGCTTGCTTGGCTCCGTGGCACAGAGGAGGAGTGAGCAAATGGAAAAGCTGTGCTGTGGGTGTTGGTATAATGGCGCATTGTCACGCCACGTGCTCATTTGTCCCGGGAAAGAGAGAGAGAGAGAGAGAGAGAGAGAGAGAGAGAGAGAGAGAGAGAGAGAGAGAGAGAGAGAGCGAGAGTTATTACCTACAAGTACTTAACGTTGAGTTATAGCTGAAAGTCAAGTCTAGATGGTAGCACTCACCACGGGAAATTCAGAGTTACGATGAACGAGTCTCGTGAGTTGTGTTTCTTAGCGTGTTGTTAGGTGTTTACATATATATACATATATATGAAATGGAGAGAGACTGTATGTTTGTAGGGTTGAAAGCCAGCAGCCCACGTGAGGGCGTGGCAGAAAAAAAAGACAATCATACATACGCTAACTCTTCGAGGACCTACGTAACGAGTGTCTACGACAAGGTTTCGCCTTGATGGTAGTGCTGACTGGAGGTGCTCATCACACGTTTGACTTGCTGAATAAGACTTTCCTTCTCATCTACCAACCACATTACATACTCTTCCATTCCTGGTTCATCTGAGATCTGTCTTTAACCACACATTAAGTATTCATTTGAATGTTTCCCTAGTCCCATTCTGCGTGTTCCTCACGTCCTCTGGTAGTATACTATATAGTCAGTCGTTCTAGCCCCGTTCTGGTCATATATTATTGTCTGATTTATTCAAGGTATGTTCAACTGTGTTTTCGAAGATTTAGTAACGCCTTATCTAGACTGCTGACAGGTTTTTAGGCGTAATACATTTTCTTTAGTATCTTCAGTTCGTTGATATGCATACAGTGTCATACCTTTCTCTTCTTGCTAGGTAATTATGTAGCTGGAGGTCTTCCAGTCTTTCGTGGTAGTTCATATGTTCCGATCCCTCGATTCTGCTCGTGAAGGGCTCTTGAATTCTTTAGATTTCTTTATATCTGTTTGTTTCGTTGGTGACCATGCAACACAGTAGAATCCAGTTTTGTTTCATATATATATATATATATATATATATATATATATATATATATATATATATATATATATACAATATCCCCTCCAGGTTTTGCTTTTCCAAAAGAAGGAACAGAGAAGGAGCCAAGCGAGAATTTTCTTTCTAAGGCCCAGTCCTCTGTTTTTAACGCTACCTCGCTAATACAAGAAATGGCGAATATGTATGAAAATAAAGAATATATACATATATATATATATATATATATATATATATATATATATATATATATATATATATATATATATATATATATATATATATAAACAGCACCCTATCATTTGTAATGAAAATTCTCAGAATCATACTACTCATAATTTGGCATTATATCGTGATTTCCTCAATTGTTCTCTGAATTCTATTTTCCCATTATGATGACACCCAGGCCTTTTACATTTGTTCCACTTTCTATCATTCCCTCAGGAGTCCCACTACTTATTACTCAAAGTTGTCTTCTTTCAAATCCATCATGTTTACCTCTGCTCATTTGTGCATTGGGTCTTTGTTCATATCCTTTTGACCTCATTCTGTTCCAGTCATTTTGTCTTACTCTGGTGTCATTAGTAAAGCATCTTATTATGCCTTTTGGTTAAATGCTTCTACTAAGTCGAGAAAAACGGCGTCCATTCTCTTTCCATTGATTAGATATTCATATGCGGATATGTAATCAGCTAACAGTTGGATCTACGTGACTTTTTTTTCTTACCACAGATAACCTTGGTCATGTTTTGTGTAGCTGCTCTTGATCAAAAGGTGTAACTTATGTCCTTTTGTCACTCGTTCAAAAAGAGTTCGATTACATGCGAAGTCAAGCTGAGTGATCATTATTCATCAGGTGTTAACTTGGATCCTCCTTTGTGTATCGATGATTCATATGCCAGTTTATGAATTTCTGCGATCTTGCTTACATCCAGATCTTGCCTCGTTAATGCCCTATTTTGTTTCGCTATTGTTGTTGTAGTCTTTCTGAGGAATATGGCTGGAATTCCATCTGCTTTTGGAGCCGAAGTTTCACTGAACTGATCAATCGCTTTGGTTACATCATCTTCAAATATTTTGATGTCTGTGAGTATTTTCATCATGCTGGTTAAACAGTTTCATCGTTCAATTTAGCCATAAAATTTGAACAGATTGTATATATATATATATATATATATATATATATATATAATATATATATATATATATACATATATATTTATATATATATATATATACATATATATATATATATATATATATATATATATATATATATATATATATATATATATATATAGCGACTGTACTGTTATATATCACACAGTGCTGATAAAACTTGATCAGCAATTGTCGAATTTTCCTACTGAAGGAACGTTGTTTCCAGATGAAAAGTGATGTACTGGTGCAGAGTTTCTGTGATTCACAACAGTTTAGAAATCATTTCAATATACCTCTCCTTTTAGGATAACTACTATACATTATGCCTGTCCTAAATAACTTTAGTTCCCTTACTGTGTCTTCCTTGTGTGATCGAATCACTCATTCACCTCTTGAATTTATCTTGCTTGCAAGATTTCTTTCATTCTCCATTTATTTTCTTCCGCGTATGCAACGTTCATGTACTAATGGTAAATACTAAGAAACACTGCCATGACTCTGGTCCGGGGGGCGAATAATTAGCTGGAGGGCAACAGCCAGGCAGCTAATATGAATCCTCATCCAGCAGGAACGTCAATATTTTGACTTGGCGAGAAATCCTGGCAGCGTACAGCTTACTGAGCTCACACACATGATCCTGCTCGAGCAAACGTTTTCCTTAACCTCATATTTTACTTTTAAGTAAAGGGATACAGTTGTATTTATAAATGGCTGTATTTGGTAATACAAGAGGAGTGTGAATAACAAGGGTTCTAATGGTCTTCCGAGGTTACCTGCTTGAGAACAGTAATAAAAATGTGTTCACGTATCGTTTTTAGGGAATGAGACAGGATGAGAAAGCTGAAAGCACCTGCACAGTAAATGTAATTGAAGATACTCAGTTCCTTAATTCCATGATGATTACCAAGGATGATGCTCGTAATATGGCTTAGTGATTGGTAAAACCATTAACTTTGATAAACAAGCTGTGGTTTGAGTGATCTAGATTTCTGAAATACACTGGAGAAAGATTCTGATGTAATTCCAGTATCAAAATGCAATCTTTTAATTAGTGATTCAGTGAACCATTCAAAAACGAACTAAGAAGGGGATTTTAATGTACGCCACAAGGAATGGTTACACTCTATCCAGGATGATCCTTACAGAGCCGTGTCCTTATAGGTTGGATTGGCTCTTCCTCCACCTCCATATATCTATAAAACCAGAGCGGAATCAAAAGCCGTCCACCTCATTAACACTCCTGGCATCACCTCGCATTAACCATCCCGTTCCTTACGTCGCTAAAGTTGCTTCTGTGTCTTTGTTCTACAGGTATTTATTTGGTCACTGTTCTCGAGGCCTCTCTGCTTCCATCCCCACCCCAAGGACTTGAACTCAAGACAAGCGCCTGGCTGCTGCTACCCAGAATTTCTGTGTGAATATCGGCCACTCGAGGACTAATTATCATGATACTTCCTCCCTCCCTCGATCGGTTAAGCTGTGGAATTCTTTTTCTCACCTTTTTTTACACCTTTTACGTTTGCCTTCGTGAATCAGGTCCACAAACAACTGCGGAATCCTGATTAACATACATATTCTTTTCGACTTCATTCCTCTCACACGAGATGGACTATGATTTGGGCAGGAGCAAAGACAGCCTCCTCGTTGTCTCAATACACTCGACCTTGTGTTGCACGATGGCTGTTTGAGACTTACTGGAGATATCACAGCAATATTCAGGACCAGATGCCAAAGGCTCTACTCTAAAGTATAGATTCCTGACTTTCAAAACACGTATATGATAATGATGAGAATACTTGATTTTTTTGAACAAGAGGCCAAGACTATGAATCTCAGTATCAGTAAAATAAGAGATACGACAAGAAGAAGAAAAAGAAAAAAAAAAAAAGGTATAAACATGATGTTTTTGTCGAGAGGTACAAACTGGAGAGTTCATTATGCTGGAAAATTGTTAGGAGGAGTGGAGCACTGCATCAGAAGGGAAAACAAAGACGTTAACGAGGCGGTGAAATCATCCGTGAGCGGCCGGGATGAAGAAGGAAATTGTAAGAGCTGTTAATTAGCTGGGCTGAATCTTTTGCACCAGGGGTGTTGTGGTAATACCGTCCTTGGACGCTGGAGACAGAGGGGTCACAGTCCCGTTTCTCAACGCATTATGAGTCAGGGTATGTAATACATTATTGATTGTCAGCCCCTGGAGCATGCATGATCTAATAAGCAACTTGCTCATCGAAACTTCAGTGGTTTGAATAGCAGTGGTTAAAGCAGACGTAGCCACAGCAAGAATGGGAAGGCATGTACCCCTTCAACTTGGTTCTGTGGAGTGTTGTGAGACGGCGTGTTTGTGTACGTTCGTCTTCTGGAGCGTCGAGGGAGTGTGGAAAATGTAGGTGAAGGATCTTGATGTGTGCTAATGACTGGGTATAACTGTGTATACTTTGATGTAGCTTTCTCCAGCTTGCTGTAGCTGTCACTAACTTGATATAGCTTTCTCAAGCTTGCTGTAGCTGTCATTAACTTAATGTAGCGATCTACTGCTTCCTGTAGGTGTGTCTAGCCTTGTATAGCAGGGTCTGCTCAACCAGATACAGGCCAGATGTAATTGTCTTACTCGTGTAGTATATCTGTATTACTAATGTAGTATATCTGTGTTACTAGGTTGACTTATCCGTTTAATGGACTCGGTGTAGACGAGGCAAAGTCTGGGATTATCTTAATCGCAGGCTGGGTGAAGCAGTGTTGCCGGCTGAGTTTGTCAGTGTTACCGGTTGGATGGATCAATGTTACTAGCTGGGGGTTTCAGTATTACTAGCTTTGTGTATCATGTCTGTGTATAAGCTTACCTGTGTTGCGGTCTGGGTGCACTCAAGTGATTGACAATGTAAATAGTATCTGTCTGTGTATCTGTGGTACTGACTTAGTTCTTTTGTTACCTGGTGGGTGTATCTTTGTTGTTACTGGCCAGTGGGTATTTGTGGCACCTCATGAGTTTTTCTGTGCTACTGGTTGTGTATGTCTATGTCTCTCTTACTAGCTGAAAGATTTGTGATGTTATGTGTTGGTAGAGTTATGGTTGATCTGTTATCATCGTCTCTGAAATTGTCTGGAGGTTTCGCACTGAACCTTGAAGAATTACAACCAAGGAGACAAGGCATAGATATAATCCATCATGGTCGAGCATCACTTGGCAAAAATTTTGGGACGTTTACCCAAACTTTGACACTGTATCGATTCGAAAACCTTTTCATTTCCTTATTCATCTACTTATACTTATCCCAGCACCGCCTTCTTTGAGAGAGTCATGGCGTTGCCCAAGACGTCTCTCCAAGAGACTCCTGCAGCCCAAGGCAGCGCTGCTTCCGGCAGCGGGAAAGTCTGGACTCCGCTGGAGTGAGTTTATTAAAGAGACTTTACCCCCAACGACAGAGCATTGCCAAAAGTAACTTTTCCCTCGTAGTGTAACCTCGAGCAGGTGGAGGCCGGTAACATCATAAACCCTCCATACATTCAGTAATATGATACCACTAAAAAACATCTCCTTCAGAAGAGTGACACGGAACCTTCTGCAGCTCTGGGAAAGGACGCCTTGACTTTGACCAGCCATCAGTGAAGAGACGACCGCCATCAGCGATGATCAGTGATCAAGACCTTCATCTCAACACGGTCGACTTGAGGAGTTGCGTATCAGGAGTTCCGGCGCTTGCAGATCTGTCCATTGGTGGCTTCGACCCCATCCACTACCCACCTTCTCCTCCCCCCCACGGCCAGGTCACACAGGCTGCTGCACGGGAATATCAGTGTTAATTAGTCCCGAGCTGCCACACACACACACGGCCCATCTCCCCACTCCGACTTTGAACTCTCCTTAAGCCATCGTTAACGAACGTCTTGTCTATAACTTGAAGGCGGATGAGGAACCCACCTTGACATTCCCACGAGAGAGAGAGAGAGAGAGAGAGAGAGAGAGAGAGAGAGAGAGAGAGAGAGAGGAGAGAGAGAGAGAGAGAGAAGCGCCACAGACATCGTATGATTGAATTGCATTTTTTTGTAATTCAAGTCAAAACGTTTGATTAATCGATCTGTTTAAGGTCTGCCTGGAGTGGATTTATAGATTCTAAAACACTCTTGCATTACGAGACATATACCAGTGGTGAGGTGCTCGACCAGAGTGGTCTTGATCAGCGACCATGGGCTTTGATATCACGACGGGAATGTTGACTGAGTTAACCGTGGTATCAAACCCATTACATACATTCTGAGTCTAATTACTAACTTGACTGGACCCATTACAAACCTCACTGGTCCAATTGCTGATCTCATTGGTCCCATTACTAACCTCACTGGTCCAATTGCAAATCTCACTTGTCCCATTACTAACCTCACTGGTCCAATTGCTGATCTCATTGGTCCAATTGCTGATCTCGTTGGTCCCATTACTAACCTCACTGGTCCAATTGCTGATCTCATTGGTCCCATTACTAACCTCACTGGTCCAATTGCTGATCTCATTGGTCCAATTGCTGATCTCATTGGTCCCATTACTAACCTCACTGGTCCAATTACTAACCTCATTGGTTCGATGATTAACCTAACTGTTTTCTTTACTAACCCCATTGGCCCCATTACTAACCTCATTGGTCCTATTGGTTAAGACACTGTGACTTTTACTTTCGTCACTTGTCCTATTGTTAGCTCCATTAATACCCAATGTGGTCCTATTACTAACGTCACTGGCCCGAATACAGACCTCACTAGCCCCATTACTAACGTCACTGGCCCGAATACAGACCTCACTAGCCCCATTACTAACGTCACTGGTCCCATTACTAACCTAAAAGGTCCATTAACTGACCCAACCTGTCCTGTTACTAACCTCACTAATACCGCTCCTAACTAAACTGCTCCCAACACTGGTCGAATTATCCACTTCATTGGTCCAGTTGCTAACGTTACTGGTCCTATTACTAACCTCACTAGTCCAGTGAGGTTAGTAATGGGATTAGTGACGTTATTAATGGGACCAGTGAGGTTAGTAATGGGATTAGTGACGTTATTAATGGGACCAGTAAGGTTAGTAATGGGATTAGTGACGTTATTAATGGGACCAGTGAGGTTAGTAATGGGATTAGTGACGTTATTAATGGGACCAGTGAGGTTAGTAATGGGATTAGTGATGTTATGAATGGTACCAGTGACGTTAGTAATGGGATTAGTGACGTTATTAATGGTACCAGTGAGGTTAGTCATTCCACCAGTGAGGTTAGTTAAGACCTCTCAGCTTCCATTACAGACCTCGCTAGTTTGATGTTATTGTTTGTACATGAGCCTTCCTGTCTTTCTCTATGTGTAGCGTTTCATATATATTCGTTTATTCATTTGTTATACTTTGTTGCTGTCTCCCGCGTTAGCGAGACAGCGCAAGGAAACAGACGAAAGAATGGCCCAACCCACCCACATACACGTATATACATACACATACCTATACATTTCAACGTATACATACATAAATACATACACAGACATATATATATATATACACATGTACATAATTCATACTTGCTGCCTTTATTCATTCCCGTCGCCATCCCGCCACACATGAAATGAGAACCCCCTCCCCCCTCATGCGCGCGAGGTAGCGCTAGGAAAAGACAACATTCGTTCACACTCAGTCTCTAGCTGTCATGCATAATGCACTGAAACCACAGCTCCCTTTCCACATCCAAGCCCCACAAAACTTTCCATGGTTTACTCTAGACGTTTCACATGCCCTGGTTCAATCCAGTGACAACACGTCGACCCCGGTATACCACATCGTTCCAATTCACTCTGTCCCTTGCACGCCTTCCTCAGTATGGCCGAGGTAGTCAAGCACCCTGTCTAGGGTTCGAATCCGACCCGTGGTGTCTATACATTTTTCTGTCCAAGGTTGTATCGTTAGGAGCACAGTCATGTCATAGCATTTCTCCCTCCAAAAGGCTCTACATATCCTTGCAAATGGAAGGAGCGCGGCCTTGGGCTGCATGAACCTTTAGAAAGGTCCAGGGTAACACCAGGACTGTTTCATAGAAATTTGACCTGTGCAGTGTGTCCATTTTCCCGAGAATCCTTGAAATATTTAGCGCTTAGCAAACACGAAAGACATTTGCCAACCTGTATACAATGCCCTCTGACTGCATTTTTAGGTCATCTCTCTCTCTCTCTCTCTCTCTCTCTCTCTCTCTCTCTCTCTCTCTCTCTCTCTCTCTCTCTCTCTCTCTCCCCCTCTCTCTCTCATAGGACCGACCACCAGTTGAACCTTCCCTTCCCAGGTGGTGTGATCATCAGGAGGCAAAATCAGACGGTACGCAGCTGGTACGAACTTCCTCCATTTCGAAACCAAATCAGCGAGAGAACTTGGGGGAACTCTTCTTAACGTATTAATTGTTTCGCGGTGACAAACGCAGGTGGGAGAACTCGCCAGAAGACTTTATCTAATAGTTTTCTTGCCCGCGTGATCTTAAAAGACTCCGTAAAGTTTCTAATTAGCCCGAGTGCCTGACTTTGGACTATTCCAGCCCGAAACTCGTGCAAGACGGCTTTTATACTTGCGTCCTTCTGTTAAAAGATATCAATCAGAGTGAACATGGGAGGAGTTTATCAGTTAAGTAATAGGGAGTTGGGAACTCTTTTGCACTTCGAAATGTATCAAATGTGTAGCCGCAAACCTGCAGCAATGCTCTGGCTGGTAACTTACCAACATATTGATGCGTGAATCATCTGTCATTAAAGGTATCCATTGGAGAATGTTTGGACTCCTGAATCTACCCATGTTGTTATTTCTTTATCCGTAAACACCTAAATAACATGCACTGGCAAGACCTGGATCCGGATCCGCCTGTAATTGCTGTATGTATCTACACTCTAAAAAAAAAAAGATGGTTCCGCATATCTGTCTGTCTGCGAGAACGCCGAGGAAGTTGCCTGTACATCCCTTACACAGTTGCCGGTAATTCATCCATTTCCATTGCAGGATAGAAATTGCTGGCTGCTGAGGTGAGCGCAAAGGTTGTGCCGGCTTTGTGAGAGACATGAAGAGCGGAAATGGTTAGGATGAATGGGTGGAACTACTGAACAATGCCATTCCACCGTTCAGAGTGATGACTAGGAAGGTAGGGAGTGGTGGTGGTTGTTAGGGAATGCCTGGAACAGACAAGGGCGGTTTCATGTCCTGATATCGACACTCTAGCTCTTATGTACAATGTACACTGAAACCAGGGCTCCATTTCCACAGCCAAGCCCCACAGGCTCTTCCTTGGTTTCCTCTGACTACTTCATATGCCTCGGCTTCGCCCAGTGACAGCACGCCATCTCCTGCAAACGATAAGAGATTCCTTCTTCATCATGGACGACGTACTGAAGGAGAGATCGGGGGACCTGTTAGAAAATATTGCCAGCATATTCGACGTATTCGAAACAAAACAAGTAATATTCGAAATAAAACTAGTCATGGTTTCTGGAGTACTCGCCAGAATCGGTACTAGGATCCTCAGTAGATGGTTCAGTCTCAATTAAAGATTAGCGAACCTTTTGTTTTTAGGAGGGAGTTGAAATGGTAAACCTGTGGCAGCATCTTTGTATGTGTTCTGATTATTTACAAAAGAAGGGACTACACCTGCTGGAAGCGGGAGCTGCGCGTTTTTGCACACTCCTTAGTGAGTCTATACCTCTTTTTCGGTCAGAACGACTCCTCTCCACCCGTATGGATCAGACCCATCCACTTCCATAAGAATTTTTCGAATCAAATCTCGGTCACGTGTCAAAATGTCTAATTTTGATGCATGGAGCATATGCGTAACAAAACTTCAAAAGTCGATTTCTGTACTGGATAGAATTATGTTGTGGAAATGGTATTTAGGATTCCTAGTTGATAAAAAATAGTATTATCCTGCCGAGTTCGCTATTACAGGCTACACTCTATTTACAAGCGATAGGAAAAATGAAGTAATCAGTGATGTCTTGCTCTTTGTTAAAGCTTATCCTAAACCAGTGATGAAAAGTTTTGTAACCACTGACAATATGGAGTTCATTTTTGTAGAATTCAATAACAAGTTTCGTAGAAAAAACAAGATTAGTTTATAAGCCCCTCTCAGAGGTAGACGAAAAACTTTATGATCAGGTAGTAAAAATCAGTAAAAGAACGCTATTCGGTCATATTTGGAGATTCTAACATACTGTTATCTAAGTAGAAGAAATCCCTTTCCAGTGTCTCCGGGCGAGGGCCCTACCGAAATTTGTTTGATGGTGCTCGAATCGAATGAGTTGAGACCCTTACTCCCTACTAAAGTGTATCGCATTTAGATCTGGCTAGAAAACAGGATCTCGTTAGTATTGTTGAAGTTGGAGAAAAGTTTGGAAAGAGTGATCACCAAAATTCTTTGAAAGGAACTTTCAACACTGTATATATAATGTTCATGAACATAAAAATGGTGAAAGTATACGATATTTTTGGATTTGTAAAACTATTCATTTTTGCATTGCTCTTGACAGGAACATCTGAGGTGATATCATCAATGAAAACATTATGAATGGACTATAGCTTCAAAAAAAAGCTTCAATATAACTTTCAAAGTAGTAGGAGGAACATATGTTCCAATGCGTAGTAAGCGATCTTTTTCCAGAACCAAACCAAAATGGTGAAACGATAAAAAAAATAGAAAAACCTGTTGTTCTAAGAAAGTAGCATAGATCAAAGAGTCCAGTAATAATCAACGTGATGAGTAAATTACATAAAATCCTGTAGAGAAATTAAGAGATTAATCCATCAAAGTAAACGTCAGCAAGACACACATGTTGCCGAGGACGGCAAAAGAAACCAGAAAGAAATTTCTAGTTACGTTAAAAGCAAGAAAGTCCTTCCTCAGTCAATTGGTCTATTAATTACAGAAAATCCCCCGACTGAAGATAAAAAGCCTACCCTCTACCACATTCTTCAGTCACCACAGTTCGCAAATCCCCATATCATCAGTAAAACAAATGACGATACACATGTACATTGAAATGACCTAACAGGTACTAAACACAGCCACCCTCCCAACTCAGTCTTAAGCCAAACCCCACCAGACATACTACCCATCTGAAACCACACTCTCCAGACAAAGTCGGTTTGGGCATCAACCATTCCTCCATTTACTACAAACAATGATTCAACGACCCTAGGACCCTTGACGCCCACGATGCAACCATTACATTGAAGACATTGAACAGTTCCTGCACAATTGCCTTACGCTCTCCACACACACACACACACACACACACACACACACACACACTATCAATGCATTTATGACCTATGGCTCCACTCATTTGACTTTCTGAGCGTTGCGGGTGTTCCATGAATATAGAAGTGACTCATAGGGCAAGGCACAAGTTTGTAAGTAGGTATATAAATCGTAACCTTTCTTAGCCACAAGAGGAGGATGAACAGCTGGATCGACTGTCGGCTGATTGCAACACCTTGGACTCGACCCCGGGCGGGCCCCTGCTCGAATCCGTAGTTAGAAAGATAACGTACGAAACAAACATACACAGAAGCACAAAACACACACACACACACACTTATAAATTAATGAACCAAAGATTTTGCCTTGCTTCTCATATTATCAGTTTTCACTGCTTTCGTCTTCTCATTCTCTCGTTATTATCGTAGTGTTTATACCTCCTTCCCCTGCCTTCCTTATAGTGTCTCATGCGTTCTTTTTTTTTTTGTCTCGTTCTCAAGTTAGCCGCAGCCATTCAATTTGCAGTTAGTGTGAGATTTTTCTCAATATCCACTTAACGATGTCATAACAGGTAACGCATTTGGGTGCTTCAACTGACTGACTACTCGCCCAGCAAGTCTTTTGCAGGATGAGTTACCGAAGAAGATAATGTTGATAACATACTTTTTTTTCTTTTTTCTCAAGGATGAAATATCATGTTGAACGTGATATCTGATGGTGAAATTTTTTGGGTAGTAACTAACCCTGGAGAATATCATATATGAATGTCTACCTTCGAGTTCGAGTATTTCTCTAATAGTTTTATGGAAGAATAAGATCGGTTTAAGATTTGTTTAGTTGGTTTATTGGACTCTGTCTTCCTGAGGTTAAACCATGAGTGATTTGCCCTTAGGTTAAGTTGTCTTTTGAACACTTTGGATACATGGTTGATCGGTCTGTTAGCTGATTGGATGGTTATTCTATATTCAACCGTTGGGTTAACTTGGCTATCTGGCAACTTTTTCTTTTATAACTAAAGTGGTTGCTTAGTCGACTGAACTTAGCTAGTTATTATATGGCTGGTTGTTGGGTGACTACTAACTTGTATGCTTGGATAGCTATATTGTCATTTAATTTTTTGATATCTGAACTGTGAATGTTTATGAAATATATGTTTCTCTTTTTCACTGGTATAGAAAATAGTATGAGTTCTCCTCTGCTGAGAGATCTTGCCCCTTGTCTGTTCATTTCAAATGAAACACCTGACTCATTGTGTCCGAAGAAAAACTGCAAATCAGTTTAGCAAATAATTATATTCTTATGAGGATTCTCATTTCATATTTAGACTTAAGAAATACTTTTCCAGATACCTTACGAATTAAACCAAAGCTTCTGGTCAACGAAATAAGCATGGGCTTCGAAGATTGTCAGTTTTCAGTTTAAGCAATATGGACCTTCAGTAAAGAAAGTGGTGGGAGTAAGTAGACTTGGAAAGGAGACTTTTCTGAGGAAGTACCAGGATAGATTGTGTGTAGAATGGAAAAAGGTGAGAGCTAATGATGTGAGAGGAGTGGGTGTGAAACGGATTGCATTTAGGGAAGCAGTGATGGCATGTGCAAGAGATCCATGTAGGATGAGAAAGGTGGGAGGTGGGCAGATTAACAAGGGTAGTGAGTGGTGGAATGAAGAAGTAAAGTTGTAAAGAAAGAGAAAAGAAAGGAGTTTGGACGATACTTACAAGAAAGGAATGCAAGTGACTGGGAGATGTATAAGATGAAGCAGCATGATGTCAAGAGGAAGGTGCAACGGTTGACAAAAGGGCAAATGAAAGTTTGGGGAGAATGAATAGACGTTTTAGACGGCGTTGAATTACTTGAGTAAGACAAGAGAACAAATGGGAACATCGGTGAAGGGGCCAAGAGGAAAAGTGATAACTGTGATGAAGTGAGGAGGAGATAAAGTGAGTATTCTGAAGGTTTGTTATATTCGTTTGATGATAGGATGTAGGCGATGTAGGATGTTTTTGTCAGGATGCGAAGTAAGAGAGTTAGGGAGAGTGGTTTGGTGAAGAAAGAAGTTTTGAAAGCCTTGCGGAAGATGAAATCCAGATGGATTTCTCTGTAGAAATTAAGGATATGGAGATGGCATGTGATAGGGCTGATAGAGATGCTTTGTGGAAGGTCTTAAAAGTATATGGTGTGGGAGGCAAGCTGCTAGAAGCGGTATGTTTTTATCAAGGTTGTAAGGCATGTGTACGAGTGGTTACCAGTGAAGGTCGGTCTGCGGCAGAGGGTATGTGATTCATCATTAGTTGTTTAATTTATTTATTGACAGGGTGGAAAGGGAGGTAGATGCAAGAGTTTTGGAGAGAGAGGCGACTATGCACTCTGTTGGGGATAAGACGGAGGGAGGATATGTGGGAAATTAAATGTTTGAGGACATTATATGGTGTAAGGTGGTTAGATGGAATAGGTAATGAAAGGGTAAGAGGGATGTGTGGTAATAAAAAGAGTGTGATTGAGAGAGCAGAAGACGGCGTGTTGGAATGGTTTGGAAATATGGAGAGAATAAGTAAGAAAAGATTGACAAAGCGGAGATATGTGTCAAAGGTGGAGGGAACAAAGAGCAGCGGGAGACCAAATCAGAGGTGGAAGGATGGAGTTAAAAAGATTTTGAGCGATCTTGGCCTGAACATATTTGAGGGTGAGAGGCGTGCAAGGAAAAGAGTGAATTGGAACGATGTGGTATGCCGGGGTGGACGTGCTGTCAATGGATTGAACCAGGGCATGTGAAGCGTCTGGGGTAAACCATGGAATGGTCTGTGGGGCCTGGATGTAAATGGGGAACTTTGTTTTTGATGCATTACACATGACAGCTAGAGACTGAGTGTGAACGTTTGTAGTCTTCACTATCTGTTTTCCTGGCGCTACCTCGCTGACGCTGGGGGTGGCGATACCGTTTCATGTGGGGAGGGGTGGCACCGAGAATGGATGAAGGCAAGAAAATGTGAATATGTATGTGTATATATGTATATGTCTGTATGAAAGGACTCAGTTCGAGCTAAGTTACAACCTTGATATATGATCACAAACGTATATCTTGACCACTTCATATAAATTAGACTTGGGACTTAGCTTCAGCTACGTTACAACCAACAGAAAATAAGAATAACTACTGCAATAGGATCCACGACTATCTTCCTTTAAGCTAAAATATCCTACACACGTAAATCTTCTACAATCTTATATCTCCTACAAACTTAAGTCTCTTACAAGATTTTAATCTCCTACAAGCTTAAATCTCCTACAAGCTCATCTCTCCAACATGTTTCAATTTCATATAGGCTTAAATCTTCTAAAAGCTTGAATCTCCCAAAGGCTTCAATCCCATAAGGCTTATATTTCTCGCAGGGGACGAGTGAGCCACCATCCGAGACAAATGTTTATTTACCTATCTATCTGCTTCTCTATCTTATCTATTTACCTATCTATCTAGGTAACTCTCTCTCTCTCTCTCTCTCTCTCTCTCTCTCTCTCTCTCTCTCTCTCTCTCTCTCTCTCTCTCTCTGTAAACATATATATATATATATATATATATATATATATATATATATATATATATATATATACATATTTTTTTTTTTTTTTTTTATACTTTGTCGCTGTCTCCCGCGTTTGCGAGGTAGCGCAAGGAAACAGACGAAAGAAATGGCCCAACCCCCCCCCCCCCCCATACACATGTACATACACACGTCCACACACGCAAATATACATACCTACACAGCTTTCCATGGTTTACCCCAGACGCTTCACATGCCTTGATTCAATCCACTGACAGCACGTCAACCCCTGTATACCACATCGCTCCAATTCACTCTATTCCTTGCCCTCCTTTCACCCTCCTGCATGTTCAGGCCCCGATCACACAAAATCTTTTTCACTCCATCTTTCCACCTCCAATTTGGTCTCCCTCTTCTCCTCGTTCCCTCCACCTCCGACACATATATCTTCTTGGTCAATCTTTCCTCACTCATTCTCTCCATGTGCCCAAACCATTTCAAAACACCCTCTTCTGCTCTCTCAACCACGCTCTTTTTATTTCCACACATCTCTCTTACCCTTACGTTACTTACTCGATCAAACCACCTCACACCACACATTTTCCTCAAACATCTCATTTCCAGCACGTCTATCCTCCTGCGCACAACTCTATCCATAGCCCACGCCTCGCAACCATACAACATTGTTGGAACCACTATTCCTTCAAACATACCCATTTTTGCTTTCCGAGATAATGTTCTCGACTTCCACACATTTTTCAAGGCTCCCAAAATTTTCGCCCGCTCCCCCACCCTATGATCCACTTCCGCTTCCATGGTTCCATCCGCTGACAGATCCACTCCCAGATATCTAAAACACTTCACTTCCTCCAGTTTTTCTCCATTCAAACTCACCTCCCAATTGACTTGACCCTCAACCCTACTGTACCTAATAACCTTGCTCTTATTCACATTTACTCTTAACTTTCTTCTTCCACACACTTTACCAAACTCAGTCACCAGCTTCTGCAGTTTCTCACATGAATCAGCCACCAGCGCTGTATCATCAGCGAACAACAACTGACTCACTTCCCAAGCTCTCTCATCCACAACAGACTTCATACTTGCCCCTCTTTCCAGGACTCTTGCATTTACCTCCCTAACAACCCCATCCATAAACAAATTAAACAACCATGGAGACATCACACACCCCTGCCGCAATATATATATATATATATTGCCTATTAATTTATCTGTCACCCTATCAATCTATATCTATCTATCTGTCTATCAATCTACATACCTATTCATCTTCTAGTTATCTATTTGTCTGTCTATATGATTGCCGCTGACCCTATTTCTAATTCCATGTTACAAATCAATTACATACAGGGATGCAGTCTTCTAGGGAATTGATTTTCTCGAATCAAAAATTTCCAGCCTCGTTCCTGAAGGTTTAAACGCGTCGAGTTGTCCAGTTCAGTTTGGAAGGACTTACTTCCCTGCTTTAGGAGGTTCCGATCTCGTTCTCCATCACAAACAGGTCTGAAAGGACCCTAGTGGTCTGCTGCTATTTGATTTTCCTTTGTGTAACCTGCCGCAGGAGCCCATAATCACATTACAGCCAAATCGACTCGTTTCTAACGTGATCAGCGACCTATCTTTTTTTTTTTTTACTGCTTCCGATGAATGTAGGGACATTGCCTATTTATGATGGCTTACGCGAGAGATTTCGTAGCCAATCCAAGAAAAGTGAGAGCCAATCAAGCTACCTTATGAAACAACTGAGCATCTTTGAAGAAAAAATGTGCACATACATTCAGCTTGACATACTATCATTTACTGCACTATAACTAATGCAAGACACGTTCCTTAAGCTTAAACCTTCACACCTCTTTTGTTGGCCAGTGATCCTTTGGACTATAAAATCGTATTGGCAGTCGGAGCTCTCTCTTTTTTTCCCCGCCAAAGCGGAATGGGATATGTTAGAAACACCAAACAAGTGTGCGTGAGTGATGATATTCACCCACAGCTCGTTCATGAGTTCGGTACAAAAGATCAGGCGATGGACGACTGCGACTTTGCAGGTATACAAAAGAGCTAAAGACGATTAGTTCCACTTAGAATACAAAGGAATGTACACGAATTCAAACAGTAACAGATCACTGGCTTCCTTTGAGGCTGTTAGTAGTAGTAAAAATGTATGAGAAACTCATTGATTAGGTTGGTGTAAGTTGGAAGGCACTGGAGTCACTTAGAGAAAAAAAAAACTTCACAATGTCAGTGTGACGAAGGAGGTACAAGTAATGTTAAGTCGAGAATTAAAGAGGATCATTTCTGTACTATAGTATTAAACGTATTTATGATACTGCTTTCAACCGCTCCAATTTATATCATTCCATTTATTAGCAATCCTGTTGAAATGAAAAGCACTTCTCTTCATTGGAATAGACAGGTCATCGTAAGTCTGAACGTAGATTAATGGTATATACAAAACTAATAACCAAAGCCGCATTTGACTGTGGCCTTTCTTGTTTCACTACTGCGAACAGCAGAGTAACTAATAAACCGCTGACAGAAATAAAGACTAAAGGAAAAATAAGCTGCAGAGAAATGGCATAACCTATTTTTCAGTGAGTTGACAAAAGATCTTACAACATGTAAGAAAAAAAAAAACTTCACTGGATACAAAACCCGAGACACATCTTAGATTAATTGTAAGAAAATATATATCAAATCAAACAACTCTAGGAATTGAAGGGATTGCACCTTATGATTGTGAGGGGCTGATGAATCAGTTTTCTGCAAATGTATATAAGACAACTTGCTGCCGAGTCCTTTATAAAACTTTCCAGACAGTAGAGACATTCTCCATTGCATCGTGAAATATAAAACAACATTGTATCAACTCCCCAAATGAATCGATCATTCTTGGTCACTTTTGTCAACTACATCATACTAAGGTGCCTTATAGATAAAGATATCATCATTCACACGTTAGAAATAACAAAATAGTCTCATACATGCATCAGGAGTCGATTTGAGTTAGGCAAGCACAAATTCAGGCTGGAAGAGGAATAAAAGGTATTTAGATATTCAACCTAAAGAGAGAAGTTTTGGTCCATGGACTTTGCCAGGTCTCTCTGGAAACGTACGTAAAGAGGGGTAACTTAAACATCTAAAATAACTGTACCGTAAGAATATTTGGCCTGTG
>NC_092243.1:63996969-64169469 GCF_036320965.1 Panulirus ornatus | reverse complement strand
AGGTTCTTATCGATGAGGATAATAGGACACAGCAAAACAAACCTTTGCCTTATATATGTATATATAAGGTAGTGAGTGGTGGGATGAAGAAGTAAGAGTATTAGTGAAAGAGAAGAGAGAGGCATTTGGACGATTTTTGCAGGGAAAAAATGCAATTGAGTGGGAGAAGTATAAAAGAAAGAGACAGGAGGTCAAGAGAAAGGTGCAAGAGGTGAAAAAAAGGGCAAATGAGAGTTGGGGTGAGAGACTATCAGTAAATTTTAGGGAAAATAAAAAGATGTTCTGGAAGGAGGTAAATAGGGTGCGTAAGACAAGGGAGCAAATGGGAACTTCAGTGAAGGGCGTAAATGGGGAGGTGATAACAAGTAGCGGTGATGTGAGAAGGAGATGGAATGAGTATTTTGAAGGTTTGTTGAATGTGTCTGATGACAGAGTGGCAGATATAGGGTGTTTTGGTCGAGGTGGTGTGCAAAGTGAGAGGGTTAGGGAAAATGATTTGGTAAACAGAGAAGAGGTAGTAAAAGCTTTGCGGAAGATGAAAGCCGGCAAGGCAGCAGGTTTGGATGGTATTGCAGTGGAATTTATTAAGAAAGGGGGTGACTGTATTGTTGACTGGTTGGTAAGGTTATTTAATGTATGTATGACTCATGGTGAGGTGCCTGAGGATTGGCGGAATGCGTGCATAGTGCCATTGTACAAAGGCAAAGGGGATAAGAGTGAGTGCTCAAATTACAGAGGTATAAGTTTGTTGAGTATCCCTGGTAAATTATATGGGAGGGTATTGATTGAGAGGGTGAAGGCATGTACAGAGCATCAGATTGGGGAAGAGCAGTGTGGTTTCAGAAGTGGTAGAGGATGTGTGGATCAGGTGTTTGCTTTGAAGAATGTATGTGAGAAATACTTAGAAAAGCAAATGGATTTGTATGTAGCATTTATGGATCTGGAGAAGGCATATGATAGAGTTGATAGAGATGCTCTGTGGAAGGTATTAAGAATATATGGTGTGGGAGGCAAGTTGTTAGAAGCAGTGAAAAGTTTTTATCGAGGATGTAAGGCATGTGTACGTGTAGGAAGAGAGGAAAGTGATTGGTTCTCAGTGAATGTAGGTTTGCGGCAGGGGTGTGTGATGTCTCCATGGTTGTTTAATTTGTTTATGGATGGGGTTGTAAGGGAGGTAAATGCAAGAGTCCTGGAAAGAGGGGCAAGTATGAAGTCTGTTGGGGATGAGAGAGCTTGGGAAGTGAGTCAGTTGTTGTTCGCTGATGATACAGCGCTGGTGGCTGATTCATGTGAGAAACTGCAGAAGCTGGTGACTGAGTTTGGTAAAGTGTGTGGAAGAAGAAAGTTGAGAGTAAATGTGAATAAGAGCAAGGTTATTAGGTACAGTAGGGGTGAGGGTCAAGTCAATTGGGAGGTGAGTTTGAATGGAGAAAAACTGGAGGAAGTGAAGTGTTTTAGATATCTGGGAGTGGATCTGTCAGCGGATGGAACCATGGAAGCGGAAGTGGATCATAGGGTGGGGGAGGGGGCGAAAATTTTGGGAGCCTTGAAAAATGTGTGGAAGTCGAGAACACTATCTCGGAAAGCAAAAATGGGTATGTTTGAGGGAATAGTGGTTCCAACAATGTTGTATGGTTGCGAGGCGTGGGCTGTGGATAGAGATGTGCGCAGGAGGATGGATGTGCTGGAAATGAGATGTTTGAGGACAATGTGTGGTGTGAGGTGGTTTGATCGAGTAAGTAACGTAAGGGTAAGAGAGATGTGTGGAAATAAAAAGAGCGTGGTTGAGAGAGCAGAAGAGGGTGTTTTGAAATGGTTTGGGCACATGGAGAGAATGAGTGAGGAGAGATTGACCAAGAGGATATATGTGTCGGAGGTGGAGGGAACGAGGAGAAGAGGGAGACCAAATTGGAGGTGGAAAGATGGAGTGAAAAAGATTTTGTGTGATCGGGGCCTGAACATGCAGGAGGGTGAAAGGAGGGCAAGAAATAGAGTGAATTGGAGTCATGTGGTATACAGGGGTTGACGTGCTGTCAGTGGATTGAAGCAAGGCATGTGAAGCGTCTGGGGTAAACCATGGAAAGCTGTGTAGGTATGTGTATTTGCGTGTGTGGACGTGTGTATGTACATGTGTATGGGGGGGGGGGGGGGGTTGGGCCATTTCTTTCGTCTGTTTCCTTGCGCTACCTCGCAAACGCGGGAGACAGCGACAAAGTAAAAAAAAAAAAAAAAAAAAAATATATATATATATATATATATATATATATATATATATATGTATGTATATATATATATATATATATATATATATATATATATATATATATATATATATATATATATATATGTATATATATATATATATATATATATATATATATATATATATATATATATATATATATATATATACACACAACAACAGCTTACAATTAAACTGCTATGTCCCTTCGACTAATTAGGGACTGACAAAGCTTGGCGGTGGAAGCCTCATTACCATATCGATGAACGGGTCCTCATTAGTGTTCCCTTTTAAAATACTCTCCTGGTAAGTAAGATGACAACTTTTATGTACATATTGATCAGAACTTCTCTAGGCACTGTAAGCTCACGTCTATTTTGCATGAGTTTGAGAAATGTGTCCCACCAAGAGGCTAATGTGGAATATTTGATATCGCTTCGTTATCATGCGTCATTCATTATTTCCTCGTTTTCCATTACTTTAGCCTCTTCTCTACACCATGATCTTTCACAGTCTCCGCCACCTTACTCCCTCTAAGCCATAAATTGCTCTTGTAAATCCAGCATCCCCAAACCTATAACCTCTCCATCACCGCCTTCAACACCTGAGCCCATCATCCTGCCATCTTCTCTCAACCATGCCACTAACTCATTACCACTCCAGCAGCGCCACCACACCACAATTCATCCTCCAAAGCCTTTAACCCATCCTCACCCTCAGGGTTTCAGAACCAGACTCATCATCCCTTCCATCACTCACACTACACTCTCCTTATCCAAGTCTATTCAACGACTCGTTGTACGCTTACATAAAGGATAGAATGGCTTATTTGTTCTTAGGTTTATCGAGTCACTGTTGGTTATCCATTCGCCTTGTAGGTTAGAAGGGAGTTCTGCCTACATCTATTCAGCTGCCCGAAGCAGGATGTGATACCACATGTCATTCTCCTCAGCTCCCTTTGACCTAAGATCTTATTCAGCTTAGGCCTCCCGCAAGCTGACTAAGAAAGGGGGTTTCCTTTTGTGATAATGTCTCCTGATGGCCGGTGCATTCTTTCATGTCATTAATCGCATCATGTGAATGAAATGAGACACTGAAGAAATGACTTCATTCCCAACTTCAACTTGACTGCGACAAAAGTATTTCTTTCGGCAAGTCCTGTCTTGTCCGAGTAGGTGGTATTTCCTCATTCTTCTTCTTTACATATTCTTTTCTTTTTAGACAAATGAAAAGGATACGTAAACTATTGTATAAGTATAAACATCACATACACCCATTAGGATCCCCTATCTAGGGAATCTTCCAGGTCTACGGCTGCCCTGGGCTCAGTAGTAGTGGCAGGATATACTCGTTTCGAGCGAGAGGTTCTTTGATGAGACTGTCCTCTCTTTCCTCAAGTAGCAATGATGCAGCCTCGCATAAAGTGACTTCTTTCATGGTTTAACCTCAAACAGGCGGAATCAGGCAACCTCTCTCTCTCTCATATATGTATATATATATATATATATATATATATATATATATATATATATATATATATATATATATAGGGAAGCTGAGGTATAGCCACAGAGCTCAATACATAAAGATTTCCTCAACTTTTTGTTTCCGAAGTTAAGGATCTACTTGGACGATCTCACGGTCAATTTTGTAGCAGATACCTTATGACCCAATGTGACTATGTATCTCTTTTTTCTTGAGACTGTATTCCAGAGCATTCATTCCCTTCCATGGATTTAAGAATCTTGTTTTCCAACTTTCCTCGCTTCATGGGCTTTGAGACGTGTCTGGTGGAGAGGCATTTCGTTCCTAAAGGATTCTGAGAATGGCAAAGTTATCATGGTCGTATCTTTCCATTTTGGCCTCGGTCACATCTTTGTTGTGATCGAGTGTCTGATGCTGCATAGCGCTATCCGCACCTCAGCACATGCTGGGACAGACAGCAGCCACTGTGTGTGTTGAGACTCGTGTGTGTCGAGACTCGGTATTTTGAACACTGCCCTGGCCTACTGAAGCAAACATTAGGCTGCCTGTTTATCTGTGAATGTTACGACACCTATACAGCACTTTCAAGCTTTGGAAACAGAGTTTAAAAGTTGAATTACGTTTTCCAGGATAAGTTTTTTCAGGATAACGTAAAGGATATGATAATGCGCAATAAGTTTATATACTTCCAGGAGAGATGTTCAGTGGAGTGAAAAGGACACAAGTATTAAAGTGAAGAAGAGAAGGGAAGTGAGTCATTGTAAGAAGAGAGAAGCTTGTTAATGTAGAGGAGAGAAAAGGCTATAGGACAGAACCGTAAGGGACATCGCTTTTGATAGGATGAAAGGTAGGTATCGCATCTTCAAAGACTCATACAGTGGCACGACTAGATAGAAAGCTATGGTGAACACAGAAAAAGTCATTGGAAGGACGTTAAGAGTTTAAAGTCTTGCGCTACACCTGGTCAAATTCTTTGGGGATGTCGAAGACTACGATAAATGATTCATCAAAATCCCTGCGAGAGGAGAGGATCAGAGTCGAGTCACATGAGAAATCACTCCAGTAGACCTTGCACCGCGAAAGCCATATTGTTGATCCGATTGGAGGGAGTGGGATTGTATACGTTTAAAAAGTGAGAGTTCAGAGGAGCTTCAAAACCTTTTGAGGCGGTGAAAGTGAAAGTGATATGGCGATCGTTGCAGAGGTCAGAATGTTTTAGATTTTATAGGATGGGTTGTCCAACGAAAATGGGAGAGAGGGGGTGAGTTCAGTGGGACAACTTGAGTGGGAAGAACTTGTCAGTAAATCAGTTACAGGAGAATAAGTGACCGAAAAGGGCGGCTGCAACACTATCAGAGTTAGCTCACTTAGAGTCTTCCTCTCACATTGCGACTTGCTTCCTCTTGTATCTTTCTTCAACCAGGGTTTTGCCTTGCCCTCTCTCTCTTGCTTCACCCTGCGTCTTGCCTAACACTGGGGCTTGCGTTATTCACATTCTTGCCTCACCCTAGCTCTGGTCTTATCCTGTGCTACACCCTGTGTCTTACCTCACCCTACGTCCCATCTTACCGAGACGTGACACAAAGGCTCCTTGCCATGAATCCCACATGATTGTTAATTGCTACATCTTCAAAATGATCTTGACGGATGTCGGGACGAAAGTATGTAAGGTGTGTCTGGAGAAGGACATACCCCACTCACTGACTATAGCTGGCCCTTCCAATAGCATCTGCTTTCGTCTCTCCTAGCACCGCCCTCCCGTCTCCGACCTCCTGTCTCTAGCACAAACACTGGCCAGGTGGTGAAAACTTTAACCCACTTCCAACTCCTGGGTCAACAGTCTGGCCAAGATAAACACTGAGAAAGTTTGTTCATTACCCCTGCTGCTGACTGACTCACTCCTAACTCTTCTGAAAATGGCTCCTATTTCAGACTTAACTGGACTATGATTTAGTCCTGTTTCTGTATCACGGTGAGGCACTCATGCTTAAGGTATGGTTAGGAACTGAATCGCTAGAATCAACTGTGGTTTGGAGGGTCAGATACTGGATAGGGGTGTCATATGACGACTGATAATCACCTTGTGAAACAACAGTCACCTTTCAAGCACCACTCTGTGCTAATGATGTCGACTTTATGCTAACAATCGATACGCTTTGCTTACTATTGGTTATATGACAGTCTAGTAGATGGGATACTGATGGTTAGTCTCTCCAATGTCATCCAGCAGTTGATGGTGTCATGGTTGATTAATACTTTGTGAAACAAAAAGTCTCCTTTCAAGCACCAATCTGTGCTAATCCCTGGGTAGTAGGCTAATATAGTAAACAAATGAATACTCCTTTTTAAGTGGTGGTTACATAAGAATCTTGTAGATGGGGGAAACTGATGGTCAGTGTGTCCAGTGTCATCCATTTGTTGATATTCCGACTCTAGTCCAGTGGTCAACACTGAAGGCAAAATCTTAAGCATCGTTACCCCACTGTCTCCTGTGTATCGGAAAAAGTGTTTACATATCTTCATAGATTGAAAAGGTGTTCTGGCCCAATTCTTTGAAGATTATTTTCTTTCATAGGAAGTCTGTTTCTTCTAGTGTTAACGTTTGCACAGTCAGTTGATCCAATTCATCACGCTACCAGTTGCAGTGAAGGTAATTTTCTAAATATTTAGGAAAACGAAAAAATATTTAGCGTCTCGCTTGAATCTACAAACTACTTCAGGGATCGAACTTCAGACTACCAAATCAGTCTGATCACTCAGCCAACACGTAACTCCAAGGTGCCATCGCTCCTATTATTACCAGACTTCAACCTAATTAAGGTCTTCATTAACATTCTTGATATCGCAACCTATGTAATCTCCGAAGGGTTAAGACACCAGTATTTACCTCTGTAGTTTGGCAGAGACCATGCTTACAGTGAGAGCATGTATGGCTTTATCAAGGACCATACATACAATGAAAGTGTGGTTGGTGTTATCAAGGACCTTGCATGCGGTGAAAGTGTGGTTGGTCTTTTCAAGGATTTTGCATGCAGTGAAAGGGTGTATGGTCTTCAAAAGGACCATGATACGGTGAAAGCGTGCACGGTTTTATCAAGGACCGTACATACACTGAAAGCATGTATGGTTATATCTAGCACCACACATGCAACAAGAACGTGTATGGTCTTCGGGTTATCTTGAAAAACCTATAGAATGTGCTTGAAATTTTATTGTTTGACGATCATAACTTGACGTTGACGGCTTTAATTATCCTGGTGGTCAATGGAACCTAAAGCCCAGATATTAAGCAAAGTCAAGCGTCTCGCATCTGACCAGTATAAGGTACATATACCTTCTCTTTTGCCGAGAACTTGTTTGCCAATGACGAGAAAAGTAGGTATGAATAAGATAACAGTTGAAGGCGAGAGCAATCAATATGTTTGCTCTCTGAAATCTCCCAGGATTTTTGAAATCACTCGCAAAGGGTTTATCTTCCACGTTTAGAATCGGTTTTTCTAGAAACAGCCCAAATCCGAAGATCTCTTTATGAAGACTAGGTATGATGATACCTCCAAATAACCCCAGCATAGGTGTATACGACGAAAAGACGCTCCTGTCTGTCTTCTGCGTGTAGAGACGCTGAGGAAGCTGTCAGACTCACGACAATTAGAAATTCATGCACAGTTGTCAATAATTCATTTTTGTTTTTTTCGAAGGATGGAAATTGCTGGATGCTGGGGTGATTCTTTTTTTCTTAGGAGACCATTGTACTATGTTAGATATACATCGTATACTATGAAAAAGGCGTCTTGCCTGTCTTTTGTTTGTACACGTGTCGAGGAAGTTACCAAACACACACACCCACACACACCCTGCACAGAGTTAATACTAACTCATCAGTTTTCTCGGCAACAAAAGGATGTACTGGCTGCTAGATTGATATATCATCGGGAAAATATGTTATTGGTAAATGAGACATTTTTGTCTTCAATATGGAAAGTATGACGAGGTGAGTAGTTACACCACTGAACTGTCTCATTCCGCCATTCTGCGACAAACCAGATAACAACAAGGGTTTATAGTTGGTGATACATATTCTCATTAACTACCAATCCAAAGGTTAATGAACGATTGATTGGTCAGCAGCAGCAGTAATCACCCCAGCCTCCCTCCCTCTCAATCCTTCCATCATGCAGGAGCGAAGAGACGATGGCCCGGATGGCACAAATCGTATACATACAACACTCAAATAGGATGATTTAGAAAATGCAGATTCACTCATTGAGCGACGTCTCCTCCTTTGGATCTGGACGTTTCGTCTTCTGTTGATCCCCTGAAGCACAACATTATGGCAAGGGAGAGACTAAGGACCTTCATGTTATACTTTTGTGAAACCTGACTTTTAATAACTTGTGCCCAAAGTAAGATTCTTGGATATAGCTTAGCACGAGTCTGGTCACGATTGCGAGTTCACTCTGTACCAAATCTCACCGACATCGGTTGACAAGTCTGAGCATCATCAACATTAGTGAACTTTAAACTGTGTGAAATTGAGAATCAGATACGCCATTACCTCCAACCTGTGTTGTATTGTCCACTGACTTAATACAGATGTTTACATAAAAATAAATAAAGAATTTGTATGATAATACAAATTCCCTTGAGTGTTGTTTCCGCGAACTCATTAAAAAAAACCTTGAATTCAAAACCAGCCTCCGTCAGCATTCATGGATCATGCCCTATGTTATCTTTCTGCCTAGTTTCATCTGGTTTGGTTGATATGTAAGGGAGTAATAGGACAAAGTCTCTCTTTTCATACGTGATGCCGACTTTTAAACGCTTTCTAAAGGGCCAAAAGCCATGTATACACTGGCTTACATAACGCGTGGAGCAATTAAGACGAAGCTGGTTTACTTACGACAGACGGGGCCAACTCAAGATATGTGTTGCTAAGATATTTTTCCCTCGCATTTGACCTTTTCCGGGTTTCAACGAGAAGCCAAAATATCATCCAGACAACGTCCTGTGGCTGTTATGTTCCAGGTCGATCACCATGTAAACTGGATGAGAAATGGGACTCGCTTATCACCAGAAGGAAGGAAAGAAAAAGGAAGGAGAGGGAAGAAGCGGACTGAAGACAATATATATCTTCTTTCGTTCCTCAAGAGGCCGAGGAGCGATGTGAGAGGAAGTCCTCCCACTCCTGAAGATTTACAGCTTCTCAGGTTACCCGTCAGTGTTATTAGATTGAGTACATAACTTCCTCTCCTTACGAGATGCCGGATATCGCCAGTGAAAGGAAAAAATAGGGATATATATATATATATATATATATATATATATATATATATATATATATATATATATATATATATATATATATGTTTGAAGGAATAGTAGTTCCAACAATGTTGTATGGTTGCGAGGCGTGGGCTATGGATAGAGATGTGCGCAGGAGGGTGGATGTGCTGGAAATGAGATGTTTGAGGACAATGTGTGGTGTGAGGTGGTTTGATCGAGTAAGTAATATAAGGGTAAGAGAGATGTGTGGAAATAAAAAGAGTGTGGTTGAGAGAGCAGAAGAGGGTGTTTTGAAATGGTTTGGGCACATGGAGAGAATGAGTGAGGAAAGATTGACCAAGAGGATATATGTGTCGGAGGTGGAGGGAACGAGGAGAAGTGGGAGACCAAATTGGAGGTGGAAAGATGGAGTGAAAAAGATTTTGTGTGATCGGGGCCTGAACATGCAGGAGGGTGAAAGGAGGGCAAGGAATAGAGTGAATTGGATCGATGTGGTATACCGGGGTTGACGTGCTGTCAGTGGATTGAATCAGGGCATGTGAAGCGTCTGGGGTAAACCATGGAAAGTTGTGTGGGGCCTGGATGTGGAAAGGGAGCTGTGGTTTCGGGCATTATTGTATGACAGCTAGAGACTGAGTGTGAGCGAATGAGGCCTTTGTTGTCTTTTCCTAGTGCTACCTGGCACACATGAGGGGGGAGGGGGATGGTATTCCATGTGTGGCGAGGTGGCGATGGGAATGAATAAAGGTGAATAAAGGCAGACAGTGTGAATTGTGTGCATGGGTATATATGTATGTGTCTTTGTGTGTATATATATGTGTACATTGAGATGTATAGGTATGTATATTTGCGTGTGTGGACGTGTACGTATATACATTGTGTATGGGGGTGGGTTGGGCCATTTCTTTCGTCTGTTTCCTTGCGCTACCTCGCAAACGCGGGAGACAGCGACAAAGCAAAATAAGATAAATAAATAAAAAATATATATATATATATATATATATATATATATATATATATATATATATATATATATATATATATATATATATGCTTTTTCCATACATATTCGCCATTTCCCGCGTTAGCAAGGTAGCGTCAAGGACAGAGAACTCAGCCCCAGAGGGAAAATCCTCACTTGGCCCCTCTTCTCTGTTCCTTCTTGTGGAAAAGTAAAAACTGGAGGGAGGGATTTCCATCCCCCTTCCCCCACTCCGGCGTGAAAGTTACAATTGAACTTGTAAACTACGAAGGACAAATCAAAGCAATACTCTCCAAGATGTGACTCAGTTAACACTTTATTGGTGTCTCTGTAAATGTTCCTCCTCCTCCTCCTCCTCCCGTGATCTGTTGCAATTTGCTTCTGAAGATGTGTTGAAATACACGAAAGCGCTTAAGCAAATTTTCATATTTCCTTCGCTGTTTACAAGTTCATACACACACACACACACACACACACACACCAGATTAAGGAGTAATCAACGGAAAGGATAAGGGATAAGAGAGAGGATCAGCACTTCCAAGGCCACTACCACAAGATTTTGCTATTAGGCAAAGCTCGATCGTAATGCTCCGCGCGTAGGCGAGTATCTGTTTACGAGTGCCTGTCATGACGCTTTGCCACTGATAGCGCGCGGCTAGCTAGCGAGAGAGAGAGAGAGAGAGAGAGAGAGAGAGAGAGAGAGAGAGAGAGAGAGAGAGAGAGAGAGAGAGAGAGAGATCCACTATGACGGGGATGTGTGGCATTGAAGGCATATCCTGGAGCTCATGCTCCTGGAAGAGAATAGTCAGTAGCATCGGCTTCACATATAATGAGAGGATTACTTAAGGGGAATGGGGGGAAGAGGAGGAGGAGGGGGAGATGCCACGGAGGAGAGGAAGTGAAAAGATGGCTCAAAGGGATGATGTTGGCTTTTCCCACAAGGTAAATGGCAGAGCTACCCACGTGTGCTTGTCCTTCAATGCACACTAGGGAGTGTGGAGTATCTACTTCAGAATCAGAGGCATAAGAAATCTATAGAATACCTGTTCGTATATATATATATATATATATATATATATATATATATATATATATATATATATATATAAACAGAAGGGAAAAAAATAGATATATTATCAAAAGCAATGTAAGAGGATAACTGTACCCATGAAAAGGCTTAAAGGGAAGAAAAAGAGTCATCTGTAAAGAGAACATCAGATGGTCAACGGAAGGGAAGGTAGGTAACTCATGAATAGAAAAGAAGCCACCGAGGGATCTCATTTTTTATGAATGAAACAAGTCGAGTTTCTTTCCCTCAAATCTTACTTCTGGACATTTCCCCTGAGTGGGAGTCCATCATAGGCTGAATTCCATACTTATTCACGATCGTCATATTCATTTCTAGGTTTTCCTTTTCTTATTGCATCCATACCTTCCTAACTTCCAGTTATCTACGTCCATATCATTTTTTCAGTGAGTGTGCCATTGGACGTTTTCCTCTCCTGTGAGACTAAACACATGGGCGAGAACTGGAGTTCCTTGTAACCTCCTCCAGCCCCAAACAGGATGAAGGTACATCAGGTTTACTCTCATCAGCGTCATTAACCATAGTGATATATCTTATATATCAGCATTTTTGCGGGTAATAACTACTGATAGGATTGATCTTAGCTCTTTACATGAGCTGTTCAGTGGAGTAAGTCAAATTAACAAGAACAACTTTAGTGTTATCAAGGATCACATGATGTAAGGATAACTCATGTGTCTCATGGTCTTGCATTATATATGTAACTTGTTTTCAAGGATTTGCGAAGTCTTATCCTGGCCCTTTAATTTTCAGACCTCTCCCTCTCCGTTCGTTTTCCATTCAGTATAACCTAAGGTGTTTCAATGAACACAAAGGAATTCAGACAGCAACAGACCACTGGGTCCTTCCGAGACTGTTTGTGGTACAGGAAGAGATCAGAAAATCATCAATTGGTGTCGCACGATTAGAAAGACAAATAATACTATAAACTTTCTACGTAATTAAGGAGACGCATATGATATCAAGAATTGTATCTGAAGCAAAGTATTTCAACCATTTGATGATAGATCATTATGTATATAAACAATCCTGTTCAAGAAAAAATACTTCGCCTCATTCGAGGTAAAACGTTTAGCTGCTAGTGAAATCAGACGAGACCTTTGATATGATGGTTGATTCGACTTGAAATATTCTAACTTGGAAGTATATGAAGATATCTAAAGTCTTATCTCTAAACGTTTCATGTATTGAGCCGTAAAAGAGGTTACTGTTCTATTCCTTTCACCCCGTAAATGAACTCTTTAAAATCAACGTATTTGTAAATCGAACACAGAGCACTGTAGATGACATCATATTACAGGATATTTTCTTTTTATTGCGTTAAAATCTTTCTACAAAAAGTCCGATATACATGGATATAAATATTTTCTCCTCGTTAAAGAAAGTAAAAGGTCTGTATGAGAAATATTCTGTTAAAATATTTATGCAGAACCCACGGCACTACAGAAAAGGGGAATGGCGCTCGTTTTACCTTGTATACTACATAGACTTACGCATACCTTATTTGGTTCATACGGTAGTTTAACGTAATATATATATATATATATATATATATATATATATATATATATATATATTCTTTTTTTTTTTTTTTCTTTTTGCTTTGTCGCTGTCTCCCGCGTTTGCGAGGTAGCGCAAGGAAACAGACGAAAGAAATGGCCAAACCCACCCCCATACACATGTATATACATACGTCTACACACGCAAATATACATACCTACACAGCTTTCCATGGTTTACCCCAGACGCTTCACATGCCCTGATTCAATCCACTGACATCACGTCAACCCCGGTATACCACATCGATCCAATTCACTCTATTCTTTGCCCTCCTTTCACCCTCCTGCATGTTCAGGCCCCGATCACACAAAATCTTTTTCACTCAATCTTTCCACCTCCAATTTGGTCTCCCACTTCTCCTCGTTCCCTCCACCTCCGACACATATATCCTCTTGGTCAATCTTTCCTCACTCATTCTCTCCATGTGCCCAAACCATTTCAAAACACCCTCTTCTGCTCTCTCAACCACGCTCTTTTTATTTCCACACATCTCTCTTACCCTTACGTTACTTACTCGATCAAACCACCTCACACCACACATTGTCCTCAAACATCTCATTTTCAGCACATCCATCCTCCTGCGCACAACTCTATCCATAGCCCACGCCTCGCAACCATACAACATTGTTGGAACCACTATTCCTTCAAACATACCCATTTTTACTTTCCGAGATAATGTTCTCGACTTCCACACATTCTTCAAGGCTCCCAGGATTTTCGGCCCCTCCCCCACCCTATGATCCACTTCCGCTTCCATGGTTCCATCCGCTGCCAGATCCACTCCCAGATATCTAAAACACTTCACTTCCTCCAGTTTTTCTCCATTCAAACTTTCCTCCCAATTGACTTGACCCTCAACCCTACTGTACCTAATAACCTTGCTCTTATTCACATTTACTCTTAACTTTCTTCTTTCACACACTTTACCAAACTCAGTCACCAGCTTCTGCAGTTTCTCACATGAATCAGCCACCAGCGCTGTATCATCAGCGAACAACAACTGACTCACTTCCCAAGCTCTCTCATCCACAACAGACTTCATACTTGCCCCTCTTTCCAAAACTCTTGCATTCACCTCCCTAACAACCCCATCCATAAACAAATTAAACAACCATGGAGACATCACACACCCCTGCCGCAAACCTACATTCACTGAGAACCAATCACTTTCCTCTCTTCCTACACGTACACATGCCTTACATCCTCGATAAAAACTTTTCACTGCTTCTAACAACTTGCCTCCCACACCATATATTCTTAATACCTTCCACATAGCATCTCTATCAACTCTATCATGTGCCTTCTCCAGATCCATAAATGCTACATACAAATCCATTTGCTTTTCTAAGTATTTCTCACATACATTCTTCAAAGCAAACACCTGATCCACACATCCTCTACCACTTCTGAAACCACACTGCTCTTCCCCAATCTGAAGCTCTGTACGTGCCTTCACCCTCTTAATCAATACCCTTCCATATAAATTACCAGGAATACTCAACAAACTTATACCTCTGAAATTTGAGCACTCACTCTTATCCCCTTTGCCTTTGTACAATGGCACTATGCACGCATTCCGCCAATCCTCAGGCACCTCACCATGAGTCATACATGCATTAAATAACCTTACCAACCAGTCAATAATACAGTCACCCCCTTTTTTAATAAATTCCACTGCAATACCATCCAAACCTGCTGCCTTGCCGGCTTTCATCTTCCGCAAAGCTTTTACTACCTCTTCTCTGTTTACCAAATCATTTTCCCTAACCCTCTCACTTTGCACACCACCTCGACCAAAACACCCTATACCTGCCACTCTATCATCAAACATATTCAACAAACTTTCAAAATACTCATTCCATCTCTTTCTCACATCACCACTACTTGTTATCACCTCCCCATTTGCGCCCTTCACTGAAGTTCCCATTTGCTCCCTTGTCTTACGCACTTTATTTATCTCATTCCAGAACATCTTTTTATTCTCCCTAAAATCTAATGATACTCTCTCACCCCAACTCTCATTTGCCCTCTTTTTCACCTCTTGCACCTTTCTCTTGACCTCCTGTCTCTTTCTTTTATACATCTCCCACTCAATTGCATTTTTTCCCTGCAAAAATCATCCAAATGCCTCTCTCTTCTCTTTCACTAATAATCTTACTTATTCATCCCACCACTCACTACACTTTCTAATCAACCCACCTCCCGCTCTTCTCATGCCACAAGCATCTTTTGCGCAATCCATCACTGATTCCCTAAATACATCCCATTCCTCCCCCACTCCCCTTACTTCCATTGTTCTCACCTTTTTCCATTCTGTACTCAGTCTCTCCTGGTACTTCCTCACACAAGTCTCCTTCCCAAGCTCACTTACTCTCACCACCCTCTTCACCCCAACATTCACTCTTCTTTTCTGAAAACCCATACAAATCTTCACCTTAGCCTCCACAAGATAATGATCAGACATCCCTCCAGCTGCACCTCTCAGCACATTAACATCCAAAAGTCTCTCTTTCGCGCGCCTGTCAATTAACACTAATCCAATATATATATATATATATATATATATATATATATATATATATATATATATATATATATATATATATATATATATATATCTTTTTTTATTATTTTTTTTTCTTAATTTTCCAAAAGAAGGAACAGAGAAGGGGGCCAGGTGAGGATATTCCCTCAGAGGCCCAGTCCTCTGTTCTTGACGCTACCTCGCTAACGCGGGAAATGGCGAATAGTTTGAAAGAAAAGAAAAAGAAATATATATATATATTGTTGTTTCACAGTTATAGCCATGTATTAACTTCAGATTCTCGGTAATATTACGGTATGATATCAGGAAGTAAAAAGGAAATCGAGAGAACAAGAAAACTTTTACAGGAAGTTGAGAATAATCCCTCCTTCTTCCCTCGATTCTTAGAAGCTATTACCCACCAAGGATATCTGTTTATATATATATATATATATATATATATATATATATATATATATATATATATATATATATATATATATATATATATATTTTTTTTTTTTATACTATTCGCCATTTCCCGCGATAGCGAGGTAGCGTTAAGAACAGAGGACTGGGCCTTTGAGGGAATATCCTCACCTGGCCCTCTTCTCTGTTCCTTCTTTTGGAAAAAAATAAAAAAAAAAAAATCAGAGGGGAGGATTTCCAGCCCCCCGCTCCCTTCCCTTTTAGTCGCCTTCTACGACACGCAGGGAATACGTGGGAAGTATTCTTTCTCCCCTATCCCCAGGGATATATATATATATATATATATATATATATATATATATATATATATATATATATATATATATGTGCGCAGGAGGATGGATGTGCTGGAAATGAGATGTTTGAGGACAATGTGTGGTGTGAGGTGGTTTGATCGAGTGAGTAACGTAAGGGTAAGAGAGATGTGTGGAAATAAAAAGAGCGTGGTTGAGAGAGCAGAAGAGGGTGTTTTGAAGTGGTTTGGGCACATGGAGAGGATGAGTGAGGAAAGATTGACCAAGAGGATATATGTGTCGGAGGTGGAGGGAACAAGGAGAAGAGGGAGACCAAATTGGAGGTGGAAAGATGGAGTGAAAAAGATTTTGTGTGATCGGGGCCTGAACATGAAGGAGGGTGAAAGGAGGGCAAGGAATAGAGTGAATTGGAGCGATGTGGCATACCGGGGTTGACGTGCTGTCAGTGGATTGAAGCAGGGCATGTGAAGCGTCTGGGGTAAACCATGGAAAGCTGTGTAGGTATGTATATTTGCGTGTGTGGACGTATGTATATACATGTGTATGGGGGGGGGGGGTTGGGCCATTTCTTTCGTCTGTTTCCTTGCGCTACCTCGCAAACGCGGGAGACAGCGACAAAGTATAATAAATATAAATAAATATATATATATATATATATATATATATATATATATATATATATATATATATATATATATATATGATATGTGTGTGTGTGTGTGTACCGCCTGTGTATATGCATGGCTCAGCAGACTTCGAGAATTGGGGCTGTCAGTATTGCCAGACTTACCCATCCAAGAGTCCTCAGTGTCTGGCCAAACAAAGCCGAGACTTAAGAAAAGCCCAGGCACAAGGCGGTATCGGATTTGGATACCCCGCATCTGCAGGAACTGAAGACAGGGATATGACAATGGGAAAATGCCAAAGGAAGAAAGAGAAGGACGTATTGATAACCTGGTCCAGGACGTTTTTGGATGTTTATAATATATGCTTTTGCTCACATATGCTATGCGTACAACGCTACAGGTGTTCAGAGACATCATAGCAAGTGCTAGATGGGGTCAACTAAAGGTGTCCGGGTCGAGATTACCGCAGGTGTTGGGAATCATCAACACAGACACTGGCACATCATCATGTCTATTAAGGAGCAACGTCATCACAGATGTTGGTGTCCATGGCACGAAAAGTGTGTCTTGGTGTCAACATCACAGATGATGTTCTTGGACATCACGACAGCTGCGGAGAGACGTTGTCCAGAGGAGCTAGAAGGGCAGAATTTTAGATATTGTGTCATATTACCTCAGGTGTTCTGGAACATCAATTTAGATGTTAGAGGATAACGCAAACACTGAGAAGTAGCACGGCAGCTGTAGAGAAAGATAACAATGACATTAGGAAATAATTCTTTCTCCCAATATCTTTAGATATTGGGAGAAAGTGTCACTGGCATCCACTGTCATTCTATAATAAAATGCGGACCACAAGACTCGCTTATGACCCTCCAATGACAAACTGATAGTGGCTAAGATCGACGTGGTTGTATAGCATATTACTCGTGACACATTCAGTTCTTTTAATGAATCATGCGGTGTAAGATGTCAGGCCATTGGTCAAGCTTGTCAGAGTACTAACAAGGAGTTCTATAGGTTATTCACTGTGTCAGAAAGCATTAGAACCAATAGTATTGATTTCTGTTCAGGCAATGAGCAGTATAAAGGCACGAGACCCAAGACCTCCCTCGTCTACTTGTGTCAGAGGATTTCCCTTACTGTATACAACACATCATAAGTATCAGGATCGAAGAGTTCAAAATATCTGATGTTCGTCAAGGTTAAGAATAAAAATGTAAGCCCTTACTATGCTGGCTGACCGGAGCCAAGCAGTCCTTTAAGACGTTAATTGACCTTCTTGGATTTGATATCTTCTTGTACACGTAACACCCAATCAAGCAAAGAATTTCTATGGATGACTTTATCAAGCCAACGTTTCACAGCAGAGATGATATACTGATTTTTGTCTGTTCTCATATTCCTACGTTCGAGTTAGAAGTGAGATGATATTTAATAACACAGAAACAAATAGTTTCAAGTATAAGTCATATTCAGGCGCTCCCATTTCTTCGAGCTGTTGTTGCCGTGATTCAAACCATAGTACCAAGTATTGTTATTAGCCATCCTCCTGTTCCTTTTCAATTACTTTCTAGTATTAAGAACCAAGGTCAGTGTTCTTTTCTTACGTTTTCTGTAAGACCTCTCTGAGCTTTAAGTTTAGCGGGCCTCTGTATGTAGAGTGGCATAGAGCAATTACATTTCTGAAAGTACCTTGGCTCACATCAAAACCTTCACATGTAACATGTAATAAATCTTAAGGTGTTACCTTATTCCATGACGTTTGTCCACCCACCGAATCTCCACATATCCTTGGGTATAAACTTGTCTGTATTCACCTTTCCATTCATCATTGCAGTTCTCGTTCAGATTATAATCATATATACACACACACACATATATATATATATATATATATATATATATATATATATATATATATATTTATATCAATCCTTTATCATTTATATTTGAAGTCAACGTTAAGTTAGGCAACGGCTTTGTAACTTCTAGTGTTCCAATTCCTTGTTTCTCTCATTCTGACACTTTCTTCCAGTCTTGATTCTCTGTTCTCGCTAAATCAATCTTGATTACCTATAACTGAAATTCGAATCATCCTTTTCGTTCCCTGTAAAATTCCACTCCACTTCCATTAATGTTTCTCTTTCCAGACTTCATGTTTTGTTATTCAGTCTTCACCTCTAGGTGAAAAAAAGAAGACATTTTTCATTTTCATTTTTACCTTCTGCCATCTGAGCCTCCTCCTGTCTTCGCGGGCTGCCATCTGCAGTCCTGGTCTTTGCATTGTGTCACTAACAATGGCAATTTTAATTGAAGGATCTGGTAAATGATTGCCCTCCTTCGTAGTCTTCCGCATTCTGGATATTCGTTCATGTTATCAAGCGCCCCAAAAATGTCGTCTTTTTAAACCAAGTTTTCCTATTTTCCAGTGCGCTTGGCCCCTTCTTCTTAGCATTCATCTCCATTTATTCCCTTCAACTACATATAAAGGACCCGCTTTCCTCTCTTGGTCCTAAATTATTTCTCATCCCTGTCAGTTTCGTTTTTCTTTTTTTCTCATTCGAACCCCTATTTAATTCTTTCTTGACTATGATACTGGATGGTATAGATCCTATAGATGCGAAAATTACAAAAGAATTATATATATATATATATATATATATATATATATATATATATATATATATATATATATATATATATATATATCGTAAGATTAAAAGCACTAATTCTTTAGAAAAATGTGTCTGACACTGATCAAAATATTCAGAAACTGGCATACACAACTAGGCAAGCAAACATATAAACAATGCATATGTATGGTAAATGGAGAGCTCAACTAATCTCTGTGTAAATAGAAATAATAATCATTGAAATCACACATTCAGTCAAACACACAAACAATTTCAATGTCGCTTGAACATTCACACACTCGAGCATGGATCTATGTAAGCACACACACACAATGAATTATATATGTATGTGTATCATCCTACACCGGAAAAAACTACCATTACATTTTTCAGTCTGATGATATACAATGGACGAATGAGTTTGCCAAATGCTCTTAGGTCTTGCCTTACGTTGATAACCCTACTTTACTTATATATATATATATATATATATATATATATATATATATATATATATATATATATATATATATATATATATATATATTTCTCGCAGAACAAAGTTTATAATGCACACTATACTGTTATCTAAGTTATAACGAATCGTACTTCTTTCTCACATTCACGCTTATTAAACCCATCGGGACGACAGGAGTCGTAGTATTCATTTTGAAATCCATCTTACCCATCTGCAAAGATAATTTATTTGTTGGGTGTACATACACACATAGAGACACGCCCACACATGCCAACTACTATATTAATGTGACACAGTCAACATGTAACTATTCATCACTTAATGTTACACTTCTGACACGTATATCCACTTTGTCAACCTCTCCTCACTCATTCTCTCCAAATGTCCCTCTTCTGCTCACTTACTTTCACCACTCTCTCTTTACCCATAATGTTTCTTCTTTTCTGGAAATCTTTACAAATCTTCACCCTCGCCTCCACAAGGTAATGATCAAATATCCCGCCAGCAGCCCCTCTCACCACAGTTGCATCCAAAAGTCTCTCTTATGCACGCTTATCAATTGTTATGTTGTTTGACTATGCCCTCTGACCAATCATACTCGTATACTTGTGTATGCCCTCTTAAAACCAGGTATTTCCGATCTCAACCCTTTTCCAGCACATAACTCCACGAGCTGTTCACCATTTTCGTTTTCATTACTGAATTCCTCATCCCCCCATCCCCCCGCGAGTTATACCCTAACCGCCACAGTACCCATCCTTGCATTTAGATTATTCATCACTAATACCCGTCTCTTACATCAGAATTGCTGACACATTCGCTTAGCTGCTCCCAAAACACTGTTTCTCATGATCTTTCTTCTCATGACCAGGTGCGTCAGTACTAATAATCACCTATCTCTCGCAATCCACTTTAATCATTACTCACGTCAGGCTCGAGCTATGTTCTCTACACTCTTTCACACTTCGACAACTCATACTTCAGTAGTAGTGCTACCCCTTCCTTAGCCTACAATCAAAACCCTATACCAAACACTGTCTTTACTGCTAAGATATTACGAAATATATATAATATATATATATATATATATATATATATATATATATATATATATATATATATATATATATATATATATTTGCTTATTCATTACTTATGCATAACAAAAAGGATAGATATATGCCTGAATTAGAAAAGGAAAATATTAGACCAAATCATATTCTAAGAATTCAAGTCAAAGTTTGATGCTGAGAGCATAATGAGTCGGGTTCCAGAATTAATTAAACTGTATTAGTTTGGTTTCCTGTCTTTCAAAAGTTTTGTGAAAAGTGAAGTCGGGGAAATTAACTTCTCGATTGTCCTACAAATAGGTTTTGGAGCCTGAGAGGCAACCTGATCTGTGAAGGTCGTGGTTGACATTTACGGCCTCCTGCTGCCACTCGTCAATATGTTCTGCCACTGCTGATCATACCATGCCACCTCCGACTATGTCCTGCCATTATTGGCAGTGTCCTGCCACCAGTGACTGTCCTGTCGCAACCACATATGTTCAGCTACCATTAACTATGTCCTGACACCACTGATCGTTGTCCTGCCACCGCTACTTATGTCCTGCCACCGTTGGAGGTGCTCTGATACTATTGCCTATGTCCTACCACCACTAGCTGTTGTCCTGCCACCACTTCCTATGTCCTGCCACCCCTGGACATGTTCTGTCACCTGTGTCTTGACACGAGTGTCTTTTATGTTGGAGGTCCCAGTTACGGACAAAAGTCCACGTCAAGGCTGGGCTTCAATTGAAATATAGAGAAAATTATGTAACGGAAACAGAAAGGACAAGGGAAAGTATTAACGATTTTTTGGAGGAAGTGAAAAACTTGTCTTTTGAAATGCTCTAGGTCATAGTTACTGGGAAAGACATGAGAAGGAGGAGGGTTACAAAGCTTCAACGTGTAGGAAAAGAGTCAGATATATCGTGTAGCCTGACAGACATGAACATCTACACATGGTATCATTCGTCATTGTAATTGGATGTGTAAAGAGATGTGGGTAGGTAGAGCTTCTCTTCTGTGTTAATATTATTCTTTTCGTCATCTAAAAGAAGAGGAAAGAGGGAGATGGAAGACAAAAACAGAACTGTATATGAAGTAAGTGAAATATCTAAGAATACATATCCGGAAGAGGTTTTGTAGCTTGGTATACGATATTGATAAGAAATATACATATACATAATTCAAACAAAGTCTGTTTGGGACGTCTGCAAACCACTTTCATTAGCTAGAGTCAGATCCACATATTTCAAGTAAGACATGGAAACTTTCGGGGAACCAATCAAGTGAGGATGCTGCCAGCCTTGTGTTGATCACTTTAGCTTGGGATTTGTTGACCCTGGTTAAGTCAGAAGAGCCAGCCAGCCAGCCACCATCAACTCTGTTGTATTGACCTGGCCAGACTAGAGGCCACGAACCACAGCCAACCTTAAACCTTGCCTCTCCTTGCCTGCCTGCTTCCTTCATTACCGTGGCACCAGATACCCCGAGTCTGAAAGATGATACTGCCGCTGTCAGACCAGGTTATTGTAGGGATGCTGGGTTGGTAGGCTATAAATACGGTGATATTAAGGCTGTTGCTGGATGCAGGTATTATGAGCGGAGGTCAGGTGAGGAGGAGAAATCCACTGTGGGGGTCAGGTGAAGGAGAATATGTGTGTAGGTTTATCCAGTGGTCATGCGGGTTAACGTGTGGGTAAGGGCAAAGGGAAGAACTAGAAAAGGAGACTTGTAGTTGTGAGTTCGCCCGAGATATTAGGCGAGCGGACGACACAGACGTAGGAATAGTAATCAGAGATCAGTGAATTATTCAGATGGAGGTGCACTGTCTACAGCGGCGGATCAGATGAGCAACCATGATGATGTATGACCATGATGGACCTTACTGGAAGATAGGGTGAAGATAGAGGTACAATTCAGGGGTCTGATGAGGATACTGTGGCTGTAAAGCCACTTGAAAAGTCCAGATTAGAATCCCTTGTAGAAGCAGATCCTAGCAGGTTCTAGAGAGTACCACGCAGCCACAAAAAAGTGGTCTGATGAAGGGCCATGTATACGCAGATGTAGTCAAGGATTGGGTGAAGAGTCATGTATGTAGAGGAGATGACGCAGTCGAGGGTAAATTGAGGGTCCATGTGTTGATCAGGATGAAGAGAAGCGTCAGACTAAGAGGATCAGGTGGAGGATTATATAGATTCAAGTTCAACGAGGTGCCGGGTGATAATCCTCCAGAAGTAGGTAGATTTAGGGTTAAGGTTAGGAACAGGGGAAACCTAAGCTTCGAGAGGGATTTGATAGGAACTCGTTTATGTATATTCAGAGAGGGATCAGACTAGAGGATATACAGGTGAAGATTCATGGTAAGGAATACATCTTTGTGAGTGTAGTAATGAAGAATATTCAGGTATATACAGCCATATACAAGTATAGATGAGGTGAAGATTCATGATGAAGTCGTGAACGTAGCAACGAATTGAGTGAGGAACCACACAGCTTAGGGTAATTGGAGGGTTCAGGCCATCAAGCTCGTAGATGCAGATACTGTGAAGCATCAGGCACGTAAGTAGATTTAGATACAGTGGTAGAAAAGAACCCAATGTAGAGAAAATGTAGATGTTCTTGCGGTGTCCGGGATGGGAAAGTTGTGACAGAGATTGAGATAGATAGATAGATAGATAGAGAGAGAGAAAGAGAGAGAGAGAGAGAGAGAGAGAGAGAGAGAGAGAGAGAGAGAGAGAGAGAGAGAGAGAGAGAGACACGGGTAGACGCAGGCACTCCTCCAGCCAGAGCTCGGGGAGGGAAGTATATGAGAGGGACATGTCTAGGGTGAGGGGGAAGGTTTGTTTGCCATTGCTGGGGGGCCGCCTGGAGTGAGGGGAGAGTAGGTCGGGTAGAGTCAGGAAGGAAGAGTGAGGGAATGGATGAGAAGAGTGTGGAGGGAGGGAAGATGAAAGAGAGGGCGGGATGACACAGAAGGAGGGAGAGAAGTTGGGAAGGGATGGAGGGAGAGACGGAGAGGGAAATAGAACGGGATAGATTAACGGAAACAACAGGAAGGACGTAGTGAGGGAGGGAAGAAGGATGGAAACGATGGAAGGGAGGAGGGCGATAGCGAGGGAGGAGAGAGGGTCGTTAGTGAGGGAGGGGAGGAGGACGGTGGTGAGGAAGGAGAGGAGGAAGGTGGTGAGGGAAGAGTGAGGGTCGTTAGTGAGGGATGGAGGGGAGTACGGTAGTGAAGGAGGAGAGAAGGTTTATAACGGAGGACGAAAGTGAGGGAAGGAAAAGAGGGAGGAGACGAAGGACTAGATGGAGAGAGAGGGGATAGATGGAATGGGGAAAAGGATGGTAGAGAAGGAGGAGATGGCATGGAGAAAGGAAGGTAAGAAGGATATGAGAGAGAGAGAGAGAGAGAGAGAGAGAGAGAGAGAGAGAGAGAGAGAGAGAGAGAGAGAGAGAGACCAGGGTACTATAGAGTGTCAGACTCAGTTAGCCCTACGCCTATGATGTTTTATTTTCTTCACTTAAAGTTATGATCTACTGATAAAGTTAGTTAGTACTTTTTCGCTGACTGCAAACCTAATTTAGTTCACGTTAACCGTATACATAATTTGGTTCAAGATATGTGTGTGTGTGTGTGTGTGTGTGTGTGTGTGTGTGTGTGTGTGTGTGTGTGTTTGTGAACGTATACAAAATATGTAGGTACATAGAACACCGCTGTCAAACGCTTCCTTTACTACATAAGCCCGCACCTCCGTGTTAAACATAATACACTTGATAATGCATTATGGTTGAAGCCTCACTGTAGTTCCTCGAACTAAGGATATTCCCAAACCGTTCCATCAACAAATTCAGTTTAATTATCCTTTTCTTTTATCATATGTGGAATAACGCTGCTGATAACTCGACTCAAATTTAGCGGTAGTTTTGTTGGTATCCTAAATTATAATGTTGGCCAGGGGAGTCCTGACGCTCCTGGACGTGACCAGACTTTGAGTGGGACGGAGGGAGACGGAAGGGAGTGAAAGGGAGAGAAGGAGGGAATGGAGATAAGGAAAGGGAAGGGAGAGCGTGAGAGGGAAGGGAAAGAATGAGAGGGAAGGGACACAAAAAGAGAGGGGAAAGGAAAGGAGAGAAGGAGAGGGTAGGAAAGGAAGAATTGGATTGGGTAGAGAAGGGAGGGAAGGAGAGGAATAGAAGAGGAGGAGAGGGCAGGGAAGGGAGAAGGTAAGGGAATAGAAGGGAGAGGAGGACAGGGAAGGGGAAGGGAGAGAGTGTTGCGGGGTGAGAGGGGAAAGAGAATGAGAAGAACTTTAGGGAAGATAAAGGTATGAAAGGGCGAGAGTAACTGGGTGTACTGAGCTGTGGAGGATAAGAGGAAGAAGGATGGGGAGTAAGTGGAGGGAGGGTGGAGGATTAGTGAGGGGCAAGAAAAAGTATGGTGAAGGAAAAGGTGAAAGATAGTCAGAGGGGGAAAAGGGAAATGAGGTAGTGAAGGAGAGAATGGGCAATGGGAGGATAGAAGAAAGAGATAGTGAGAGGATATGCGAATAGTGAGAGTGTGAGGATGATGATGAAGATGATGAGGGTTGTGACTGAGAGTGAGAGGCCATTATGATCGAGGGAGGAGTGAGGAAAGTGACAGTTTAAAGGAGATGGTTGGTAGCTGATGATGTAAGAGAGGTGGTGGTAGTGAGAGTGAGTGAGAGGTGGGAGGTAGCTCGCATGAGAGGCAAAGGATAGTGGTGAGAGTTAGGGAGGTAGTAGAGTAGTAAGGAAGTGAAGGAGGTGTGGATAATGAGAGCATCTATCAAATTTTCCCCCTTCACTCATTTCCCTCTCTACATACCCACGCCATCAACCCACAGTCCCTCCATACTCCCTTCCCTTATCTCCATCACCACCACCGCTATTCTCCTCTCCAACATCTGGGGGGGGGCCTCCACCGTAGTGAGGGAGGGAGATGGGAACTTGAGTCCTGCCCCATTTCCAGCCCGGCGGGAGGTGTGGGAGGGTAGAGAGGAGAAAGCCACCCCTTCGCCCCTTCTCGGGAGTTTGGGCTCTGGAGAAGGTGCCTCTAACCCGGCCTCCCGTGCACCTAACTCCATTACGCTCTTCATAAACCGGGAATAATGGAATTATCAGCATGCTGCTGTGCCGCCCCTCACCTTGGTCGGTAAGGGGCGACTACGGAAGTGACGTGGGAGGAGGGAGAGTAATGCGGAGTGGGAGAAGCTGTCAAGGTTAGAGGGCTGGGGAGAGAGAGAGAGAGAGAGAGAGAGAGAGAGAGAGAGAGAGAGTAATGAGAGTAAGAAGTAGAAACATAGGAAGGCGGTGAGAGTTCCCGCCACTTTGATGGTACACGTCAGTCTAACACAACACGTCACTAATATCACACATCAATCTGGTGGCACACTTGTCTCCCAGGCCACTCGTTACTCTAGCGGCACACACGTCACTCTGGCGGCATTTGTCAGTCTGGGTGTCACTCCTCACTCTTGCAGTACACGTCACTCTGGTGTCACTCTCCACTCTCTCAGCACATGCCACTCTGGCGGCACGCGTCACTTTGGTGTCACTCCTCGCTCTCGTAGCACACGTCTCTGTTGATGGCATGCGTCTTTGCATCAGCTTGTGTTTCCCGCTGAGGGCTGGCTCTCTTTACACATACCTCACTTACCAAGACTTCAAATTTTTCACCTCACTTGACAACATCACCAGGAGGGAAAAATTCTCAATCTTTACGTTACTTCATTACACGAACGACAGGATGTCATGTGTCATGCCTTACGGCCGGTCATGCACATCCAATAGACGAGGGAGACATAGCTATGCACGGGATGAGGTTAAACAGATGGTGTGGGGACTTTAAGGTGGGATGGAAGTGAGGAATGAGTACGGGTGGAGGGGATAGTGAAGGGTGAGATGGAAGAGGAGTGAAGGGGACTAGTGAAGGGTGAGCGGGAAGAGGATTAATGGTGTAAGGGCTACGAGAATGATTAGCCACCGAGACGTAATTTGACTGAAGAGGACGAGGTAATAATGGGCGTTGACTGACATGGAAGGGAAGGGGAGGAAGAGGAGGAGGAGAGGAGGAGGAGCTTTGTCCAAATGGACGATAATGGGCACGAATTCTATCACGCTTATTAGTGAGGCGATTACAGAGGGGTTGTTGGGCTCAGTCAGTGCTTGTCAAGGTGTAATTAACTATTTACGCTATGCTGGGGTCTGTGGCTGTGTGTGTGTGTGTGTGTGTGTGTGTGTGTGTGTGTGTGTGTGTGTGTGTGTAATTACTTTCTTGTGCTGAATGAGGAGGAAGTTTTAGACTTCTGGAGCTTTATCTTCTTAGCATTCTCTCCTATTATTTATACAACCTTTAAAAGCCATATACTTACTGTCTGCATTAACCATGCTTACATCTCTTTTAACATGTTTCTCGCCTAATCTCATGTTATATCCTCTGGCTGTTCTATCCTTACATCTTTCGAAGAATTATCCACGTTCTCAATCTGTTCTAAAAACTTAAAAGGTTGTGATCAGGTCACCTCTCGCTCTTCTCTCTTTCATTGTGGGCAAATTGAAAACTTTCAACCCTGCCCTTTAACTTAGTCCTGTTATTTCTGGTACAACCTTTGTAACTCACCTCTGGACCTTCTCTAACAGCTCTTTGTGCTTCTTTAGGCGAAGTGATCAAACTTGAGAAGTTATTCTAGTTTTGGCCTTATGTAGGAAGTGAAACTCCTTGCTAGATATGTTATCTTCTCTATACTTGAATCTTATTATGATAACTGCTCAGCAGGCAGTTTGTCTTTTATACTATTCTCCTTAATGAAGGACTCTGCTGGCTACAGGTTATGTGGATGATGTCGACTCCTAAGTCCGTCTCGCATATACAGCAGACTCCTGAAGCTTATTATCCCGCTGTATAAAGATCACAGTGAGGTCTTCCTTCACATTGCCTCATTCTCATTACTTGAGTGTGAACCGTCTGTTACGTCCTTTGTGGAGATGTGTGCCTCAACGACAGACTGACGTACTCCTCCTCCTCCCCTTACAGGCTGTGAAGCTAAGCTGCGCCCCCTTCACCTATCCCCTCTCCCCTCACCACCGACCACCTACCCAGCCCCCATCTCCCTGCTTCCCACTGCCCCGGGAAAGTTTTTAATTACCGGGAGAATTGTTTTTCCTTCATGAGCTTTATTAACTATTTCTATCATTATTATTTTCACCGTCTCTCGTACGTTTTCGCTCCTCATTTCTCATCAGTTTTTTTTTTTTCTGTCTCTTATTTTCTTTTCTTTGCTGACTATAGTATCATATATCATTTCTGAGCCACAGCTCAATATTTTTGTCCTTTCTCTTTTTTTTTTTTTTTCATTCTTTCCCTTTGTGGTTCTTATTCATTTTCCAACACCACTGAATACAGCCGCCCATTAAGCAGATATTTTTCTCTCTTCTTGAATACCCGCAAGTCTCTCTCTCTCTCTCTCTCTCTCTCTCTCTCTCTCTCTCTCTCTCTCTCTCTCTCTCTCTCTCTCTCTCTCTCTTTCTCCAATTCACGCTTTGTCATAGTTCTCGTCTGCTGACGTTACTCACCTCAGTAAGAGTATTAGGAGTACCTTTGTCGAGTATTATGTGCGAGATGGAGAGACTTGGGGATGGAGTCGACCCACAGGTCGATGGAAGAAGGCATATAAGACAGCAAACCTGCGCTGAGGAAGGGAACGTGTCATCCAATGGTGTGCTGCCTCACTGCTCCTCTTGTCACTAACCTTCCCGTTACCCTAGTGGATAGAACCTCCGGTGTAGATGGTTGTGCACCACCTGGTACCTAGAGCAGACAGGCAGATAAACAGACTAACAGGCTGAGACAAACAAACACACGGACAGATAAACAAACATAAAGACAGACAGAATGAAAGACTGAATAATCTTCATCAGAAATCAACTCTTGTTTTAAGAGTGGCTCTTTAATATAGGTGCATCTTTCCTTTTTTCACAAAATTCAAGTTGAACATTAGGAAAGATCAATTGTTCTTCTCAGAATGACTCGTATATGACTCGAATGACTCGAATGACAGAGCGCAATGTCGACCAGCAACTGAGGCAAAGGTATATGATACAAGACGAGGGATTTTCACAGCGTTGTGGGCATTCGCTGGAGATCCACGAGGCTTTCATTCTTTTTTTTTTACAGAGCCGCTGCCTGGCGTTTGACGGCCATTTATTCAGCGTGGCTGGAACTGCGTAGATGCCTCGCGAGGGAGACGAAGGTTATCGAAAGAGATCTGAGAAAGAGAAAAGGAAATAGATATGTATTTTATATCGTATTATATCCTATTATATCATTATATCGTATTATATCCTATTATATCATTATATCGTATTATATCCTATTATATCATTATATCGTATTATATCCTATTATATCATTATATCGTATTATATCCTATTATATCATTATATCGTATTATATCCTATTATATCATTATATCGTATTATATCCTATTATATCATTATATCGTATTATATCCTATTATATCATTATATCGTATTATATCCTATTATATCATTATATCGTATTATATCCTATTATATCATTATATCGTATTATATCCTATTATATCATTATATCGTATTATATCCTATTATATCATTATATCGTATTATATCCTATTATATCATTATATCGTATTATATCCTATTATATCATTATATCGTATTATATCCTATTATATCATTATATCGTATTATATCCTATTATATCATTATATCGTATTATATCCTATTATATCATTATATCGTATTATATCCTATTATATCATTATATCGTATTATATCCTATTATATCATTATATCGTATTATATCCTATTATATCATTATATCGTATTATATCCTATTATATCATTATATCGTATTATATCCTATTATATCATTATATCGTATTATATCCTATTATATCATTATATCGTATTATATCCTATTATATCATTATATCGTATTATATCCTATTATATCATTATATCGTATTATATCCTATTATATCATTATATCGTATTATATCCTATTATATCATTATATCGTATTATATCCTATTATATCATTATATCGTATTATATCCTATTATATCATTATATCGTATTATATCCTATTATATCATTATATCGTATTATATCCTATTATATCATTATATCGTATTATATCCTATTATATCATTATATCGTATTATATCCTATTATATCATTATATCGTATTATATCCTATTATATCATTATATCGTATTATATCCTATTATATCATTATATCGTATTATATCCTATTATATCATTATATCGTATTATATCCTATTATATCATTATATCGTATTATATCCTATTATATCATTATATCGTATTATATCCTATTATATCATTATATCGTATTATATCCTATTATATCATTATATCGTATTATATCCTATTATATCATTATATCGTATTATATCCTATTATATCATTATATCGTATTATATCCTATTATATCATTATATCGTATTATATCCTATTATATCATTATATCGTATTATATCCTATTATATCATTATATCGTATTATATCCTATTATATCATTATATCGTATTATATCCTATTATATCATTATATCGTATTATATCCTATTATATCATTATATCGTATTATATCCTATTATATCATTATATCGTATTATATCCTATTATATCATTATATCGTATTATATCCTATTATATCATTATATCGTATTATATCCTATTATATCATTATATCGTATTATATCCTATTATATCATTATATCGTATTATATCCTATTATATCATTATATCGTATTATATCCTATTATATCATTATATCGTATTATATCCTATTATATCATTATATCGTATTATATCCTATTATATCATTATATCGTATTATATCCTATTATATCATTATATCGTATTATATCCTATTATATCATTATATCGTATTATATCCTATTATATCATTATATCGTATTATATCCTATTATATCATTATATCGTATTATATCCTATTATATCATTATATCGTATTATATCCTATTATATCATTATATCGTATTATATCCTATTATATCATTATATCGTATTATATCCTATTATATCATTATATCGTATTATATCCTATTATATCATTATATCGTATTATATCCTATTATATCATTATATCGTATTATATCCTATTATATCATTATATCGTATTATATCCTATTATATCATTATATCGTATTATATCCTATTATATCATTATATCGTATTATATCCTATTATATCATTATATCGTATTATATCCTATTATATCATTATATCGTATTATATCCTATTATATCATTATATCGTATTATATCCTATTATATCATTATATCGTATTATATCCTATTATATCATTATATCGTATTATATCCTATTATATCATTATATCGTATTATATCCTATTATATCATTATATCGTATTATATCCTATTATATCATTATATCGTATTATATCCTATTATATCATTATATCGTATTATATCCTATTATATCATTATATCGTATTATATCCTATTATATCATTATATCGTATTATATCCTATTATATCATTATATCGTATTATATCCTATTATATCATTATATCGTATTATATCCTATTATATCATTATATCGTATTATATCCTATTATATCATTATATCGTATTATATCCTATTATATCATTATATCGTATTATATCCTATTATATCATTATATCGTATTATATCCTATTATATCATTATATCGTATTATATCCTATTATATCATTATATCGTATTATATCCTATTATATCATTATATCGTATTATATCCTATTATATCATTATATCGTATTATATCCTATTATATCATTATATCGTATTATATCCTATTATATCATTATATCGTATTATATCCTATTATATCATTATATCGTATTATATCCTATTATATCATTATATCGTATTATATCCTATTATATCATTATATCGTATTATATCCTATTATATCATTATATCGTATTATATCCTATTATATCATTATATCGTATTATATCCTATTATATCATTATATCGTATTATATCCTATTATATCATTATATCGTATTATATCCTATTATATCATTATATCGTATTATATCCTATTATATCATTATATCGTATTATATCCTATTATATCATTATATCGTATTATATCCTATTATATCATTATATCGTATTATATCCTATTATATCATTATATCGTATTATATCCTATTATATCATTATATCGTATTATATCCTATTATATCATTATATCGTATTATATCCTATTATATCATTATATCGTATTATATCCTATTATATCATTATATCGTATTATATCCTATTATATCATTATATCGTATTATATCCTATTATATCATTATATCGTATTATATCCTATTATATCATTATATCGTATTATATCCTATTATATCATTATATCGTATTATATCCTATTATATCATTATATCGTATTATATCCTATTATATCATTATATCGTATTATATCCTATTATATCATTATATCGTATTATATCCTATTATATCATTATATCGTATTATATCCTATTATATCATTATATCGTATTATATCCTATTATATCATTATATCGTATTATATCCTATTATATCATTATATCGTATTATATCCTATTATATCATTATATCGTATTATATCCTATTATATCATTATATCGTATTATATCCTATTATATCATTATATCGTATTATATCCTATTATATCATTATATCGTATTATATCCTATTATATCATTATATCGTATTATATCCTATTATATCATTATATCGTATTATATCCTATTATATCATTATATCGTATTATATCCTATTATATCATTATATCGTATTATATCCTATTATATCATTATATCGTATTATATCCTATTATATCATTATATCGTATTATATCCTATTATATCATTCTTTTTGGTAATCTTCACTTACATCTTCATTTCAAAACGACCTTCATCAAGCCACACCGTCTCGTCGCGCGACTCAAAACTTCTCCCGTGATACCAGCACACAACAACAGATCTGAATGTAGCAGAATCGAAATCTTGGCTCTTCACTAGCAAGCTTTTCGGAGAGAAATAAGATTAGAAGATTTATTGCATAATGCCTTCCGGAGAGGATATACTGGCCTCTTGGGTCGGCTCTATCGTGAACTTGGCAGAAGGGAAGCGGAATTGACTCAACTTTAGACTGTTAATCTTTCGTTTAAAGGTCGGTTGGTGTGTTCTGGGGGGAATAAACAAGAAGAAAAGAGAGGGAAAAGAGGTCTTCGTGAAACCTCTTTTATAAGGTATTATGATGGTGTATGTTTAAGTTATTGGTTTGCGAAGAGGTGGTGGAAGAGGAAGAGGAGAAGGGAGAAGAGGAGGAGGATGAAGAGGAGAAGGAGGAGGAGGAGGAACAGGAAGAGGTGGAGGGATAGAAAGGAGCAGGAGGGGTTGCAGGAGAGAAGTGGAGCGGCATCGAGGATAAAAAAGAGGAGGAAGTGGGAAGAAAGGAGGAAGGGTTGCAGGGCAGAGGAGGAGGAAGAGGAGGAGGCAAAGAGGACGACAAGTAATGAGAGACGGAAGAACTGTGTCGGTGAGGAGGAGTATGAGGCAGGGTCAGCAAGAAAATGAGGGATAGGAAGCAAGACGAGAGAGGCAGTGGAACATCAGGAATGAGAAGGGGATGTTGACGAGTGAGTGAGATAGGTAACTGACATGGACAGGTGAGTGGGATAGGGAGCTGACGTGGACAAGCGAGTGGGACATGAAGCCTAGGAGGAGATGGTGCGAGAAAGAAGTAAAGTGTGGAGAAGGAAAGAGAAAAAAAGGCCATAAGGAGAGCAATGGGGAACAAAATTGATTCGAAGGAAGTAAAAAGGAGGATCGCAAATGGGGAAGAGGAGGATTAGGAGGAGATACAAGGGAGAGTCACGGGAGGAGCGTATAGAAAGAGGAATTTAGCTGATATGTAGAAATGTCAGGGCTTGTAGAAGAGGTCAGGATTGGGAGCCACTACCTGGCTTGTAGCAGAGACCGGGAGTTGGTCTAATACTTGGCTTGTAGCTGAGTCCCGGAGTGGAACTACTACCTGGCCTGTGGCAGAGGCTAGGAGTGGAGTAACTACCTGGCTTATAACAGGAGCGAGAACGTTGGGGGAAGAGAGGGAGGGAGAGAGAGAGAGAGAGGAAGGCTTGTGATAATCCTGTTGAAGTGCCGGGGGGATAGGAGCTATTGATCCGTTTGTAGGAGTGACAAGCGATGAAGAGATATCGAATGTTGGAGGGGCGGAGAGGCGCTCATCAGGCCTGTAGGTGGAGTTGGAGAACTGAAATGATGTATGTATAAAGGATAGGCTTGGGGGAACTACCAGCAAGCTTGGACGTCAGGTGAGGGCAAAAATTGACCAGCCTTCAGAGGACCAAGACCTGAAAAATGAGTGGGCTAAGATCGAGAGACTTGCCATAAGGGATAAACAAGAACTTAAGACATCAAGAGCTAAGGGTCTCGAGGTGAAAGATTCTAACCTCCACGGGGTAAGAGTCTCGAAGTGGAGGAGTAGATGGTGAGAGGCGAGTGGTGGAGGTAACGCTGCTTTGGAAAGAGGGGGAGGCGTAATTGTAGCTCGGCATAAGTCTTCAGGTTCGGGATAATTATCGGGCAATTAATCTTTGAAATAATTTCAAGACGCTGATTGATCTTAGGTCCAATTACTAGGGAAAAATTATGCCCCAGCCAGGCCTCCGTGAAGGCTTGGTAGCTTGGAGGAGGAGGGAGTGTTGGGGTAATTAGCTATTCTAAAAAAGGTATTACCATAAATAGGCTCAGTGTTGCTTGGTACATACACGCACGCACACACTCACACACACACACACACACACACACACACACACACATATATATATATATATATATATATATATATACATATATATATATATATATGAGTCCACGGGAAGAATGAAACACGATAAGTTCCCCGTGGACTCATAGGAATATCTTGATCACGCGAAAAATTGTGATCCTTTTCAATATATCTATCTATCTATCTATCTATATATATAAATATATATATATATATATATATATATATATATATATATATATATATATATATATATATATATGTTTTTTTTTCTTTTCTTTTTATTATACTTAGTCGCAGTCTCACGCGTTAGCGATGATGCGCAAGGGAACAGACGAAAGAATGTCCCAACCAAACCCACATACACACTCGCACATATACATACCTATGTATTTCAACATATACATACATATACATACAAAGACATTTGCATATGTACACATGTAAATATTCATACTTGCTGCCTTCTTCGATTTCTGTCGCCACCTCGCCACACATGAAATGACACCCTCTTCTCCCGCGCGCGCGCGCGCGCGAGATAGCGCTAGGAAAAGACAACAAAGGCCACATTCGGTCACACTCAGTCTCTAGCTGTTATGTGTAATGCACCAAAACCACAGCTCCCTTTCCACATCCAGGCCCCACAAAGCTTTCCATGGTTTACCCAAGACGCTTCACATTCCCTGGTTCAAGCCATTGACAGCACGTCGACCCCGGTATACCACATCGTTTCAATTCACTTTATTCCTTGCACGCCTTTCACCCTCCTGTATGTTCAGACCCCGATATATATATATATATATATATATATATATATATATATATATATATATATATGAAGGAGAAATTGCACTTTAGTAGGAATTCATACAATCTTATCAACGTTTCATGGAGACAGTCCACCTCATCAGGTGGATAACAGAGTTATCTAAATTCCAGAATCACAACGGAGTACCGCCGTCTAGCGGCAACTAGTGCAGGCCAACCAACCACTGTCTGACTTGATCGGCCGTAACTGTTAAATGGGTGTTGATTAAGGGGGTCACGTGGCGAAGGTTGACCTGGGTAGAAGCGATTTCACATTCATAACTTTCACTACGGATTATTGTGAACATCAAATCTATCTATCTGTCTATCTATCTATCTATCTATCTATCTATCTATCTATCTATCTATATATATATATATATATATATATATATATATATATATATATATATATATATTTATATAATATAAAAGTTAGTAGCCAGCAGACTCTTCTCTGTCTTTTACCTAACCTTCTCGTGGTATGATTAGATTTTCCACTGAATTTTCTTCTGGTGTAAAGGGATTTTTTTTTTCCTATCTCGTATCGCATAAGAACACTGAAACTGAAATTCAGTTCTCCGAGGAAAAATTACTCTACTATGAGGAAGTAGTATCTTATTTTCCCCTCTGAAAGAAATGATAAATGCGATACAAACAACAAAGAGGGAGAGAGAGAGAGAGAGAGAGGGAGAGAGAAACAGAGAATACTCCTTACTCATATTCACCGACTAAGGGTGAACGTAATATTCCATTAGCTAGTGTAGCTTGGGCCTTTACTGGCTGGAGAGAGGGAAAAACCCACCAGATGGCTTCCTTCGTCTCTACGGCATTCATTCAACAGCTAAATTCTTCTCACAGCCAGGAAGCCTCCCATAGACTGCCAGGGAGTTCAATCCTCTATAGGCAGGCAGTTAAAACATAAAGCCTCATACCCAGTCGTTAAACGGATTGTACTAGAGCAGACAAACTAACAAGCATTTAGAATCCCCCTTCACAGCTACCCAGCGAAGGGTTGAACCCCTTAAATGTAGCCATCCATGGCTACCAGATCGGGTACAATAAAACCATAGTTTGCATCCACTATGAACATCCAGTACCTATTGAGAATAAGGCAGTCGGGTAGATAATCAGATCGTGTAAGCATGTAAAACCACAAACCAGATCCTCTTCAAAGAACCAGCAGGGAATTGAAACCCAGAAGGAACGTGTAGTTAAATCCTAAATTCCGGCAGGAGGCATCCTTTCCATGGTGTTTGGTAGTGGGTACAAGCCAGCAAGCCAGCCACGCGCAGGTCAACATTCCAGCAACTAGTGGCTTAAAGTTTGCATTCCAGCTAACCAGAAGTTAGCCTTTAAACAGGTAACAAACAGCCTACAGCTGAGTCTCCTGCCAGCCGGAAATTAGCGTTACAATAGTTAATTGCCCGCAGTTAAGGCTTCTGCCGACCAGGAGTCAGCGATCCAACAGCCAGTTGATGATACTCTTGCCAACCAGGTGTTACCGTTGCAACAACCATAAGCTGGCACTCCTGCTAGCCACTGATTAGTGTTGGAGCAGTCAGCAGCCTCAAGCTGGTGTCCCTGCCAACCATAAGCTATCATTCCAACAGCTTGTAGCCTCAAGCTGGTGTCCATGCCAACCATGAGTAGTTATTCCAACAGCTTGTAGCCTCAAGCTGGTGCCCCTGCCAACCAGAGGTGATCATTCCAATAGGTAGCAGCAGCTTGAAGTTGTGTTGTTGACAGTTGACCATACAGGAGTTCGGGATCTTGCAGCCTAATGATTCAAGTATTAGATCCAGCAGAACTGGTCGTTAAGTATGTGGACTCCAGCCAACCAATAGTGTGTGTGTGTGTGTGTGTGTGTGTGTGTGTGTGTGTGTGTTTGTTTGTGTGTGACGACTAATTATGACTACTATGATTACTACTTGTTACAAGGAGAGAGTTTGCCACTCGTGTTACCCCGTCTCTTAGCCTCGTAAATCCATGACGCATCCTGTCTTTACTCTTCTGTGTAAACACACACACACACACACACACACCATCCGTAGCCAGGTATCGATCTATCGACCAGGCGATCAAGGGGAGGATTAACATGAAGCTTGGGTATAGGCCGAATGTCGTGCTCAGGATCCGAACCCATGTGGACCCCGACCTCCTGGCTGGTTCGTGCTAGCTCATGGTCAGTTACGCTAACCACTGCATCACATAGGCTCTTGTGTACATGTTTGTGTGTCGCTACGTGCATGTATTTGAATACCACCTCTGTTTATTTACGTACTTTTCTGCAAGCATTTAGTTGTAGGTCTGCATGCGTACACAGAAACCCAACTACACCTTTCCATTTCCTCTGCTTGGGGTTAAAATCTTACTGAGAACAACGAAATATATATATATATATATATATATATATATATATATATATATATATATATATATATATATACATATATATATATATATCTGCAGTACAGCTTCATGGAAAGCCTTTGACCCGGCCTATTGAGTCTGGGACCTCGTTTCATCAGTGGAGTGTCAAAGGTTCGAAGGCCTTTCAAAAAGTAGCACGAGGCTAGGTAATTCCACCCCGCCACCATCGGTATGCGTCGAATTTTTCAGCCGAGTTGGGGTGGTTGTGAGGGGAGAAGGGGAGGAAGAGAATGAGGGAAGAATGGGCAGGAAATGGTCGTTGGCTGAGAGAGAGAGAGAGAGAGAGAGAGAGAGAGAGAGAGAGAGAGAGAGAGAGAGAGAGAGAGAGAGACTCACTTAGTTACGTATACATCTTGCGCTCTGTACCGCAAGGTGGTATAGAAAGTGGCAGCAAAGCAGAAGGTTCCCTCTCCTCTCCCTCCTGCCATCACCTGCGACAACTGTGTCGATAGGAAAAAGGATGAAGGGACGACCCCGCTGAATGGTAAAATCATGCATGGCCGTTTTATAGCAAAGGTCAGAAATCTGAACCTATATATGAGTTCGTATATATATATATATATATATATATATATATATATATATATATATATATATATATACATATATATATATATATATATATATTCTATTTCTTTTAATTTTACTCGCTTTTTCCTGCGTGAGAGAGGTAACGCCAAGAATGACGAAATGGCATTATTTGCATACATCCACTCTAGCGGTCACCTACAATGCATCGAAACCACTCACCCATCTACAACCAAGCCCTGCAGACCTTTCCGTGGTTTTCCCTGACTGCTTCATATGTCATGTTTCAGTTCATTGACAGAACGTCGACCCCTGTATGCCACATAGCTACACATGGTTCCATCTCCTGCTTGCCTTTCACCTCCCTCCCTAAAACCACTCAGTCAAGAGTTCAGTCGTCACCCTTACCAGTGGGAGAACTGGAGATAAACACGATGAACGTACCGTATGTTTAAATCCCTCACCATCGGCCGAGAAGTTAGTGAGTTTAAGTCCGGTAAAGATGAGAACCCTCAGTGACAATAGGTCATAAGATATGGTCCATAAAGTCAACGAGCCAAGAGTTTAAACACACACCATTACCGTACAAAGAGAAGCTCCAGTTCTTAACAGCCAAAACAATTGTTAAAAAAAAAAAACCAGTCCAAGTCAACAACTATTTTGCCGGCAAACAAACAAAAAGTAAACATAACTCCTAAAGACTAATGGCAGAGGGAGCCTTTGCAACCTGCCAGAAAAATGTGTTCCATATTCGTATTATCCACTCTACCCTTATTCCTCCCTCACACTATCTTACGATTACGCTCAGTCTAAGCATTCAAGGGCTAGATTTACTTAAGACACTCGTTAAAGACTCGGAGCTCTAGCAATTAGCCCAACAAGACTAAGGGCTTCTACAACACGGCTAACCAGGAGTTGTGTGGCTTCTGGGTAGTCTGGTTAGTTTGTAATTGGCGTCTCCTCGTCCTAACAGTGTTCCTGAAGCAATTCTTTCTCCTTGATGAGGGGGTAGGGTCTCTCTCTCTCTCTCTCTCTCTCTCTCTCTCTCTCTCTCTCTCTCTCTCTCTGAACTGGCGAGCTAATAGAAAGATCCTCACTATTCTAATGACCGCAGAAATATAAATAAAGATGAATTATTGAGATCTTCCTCTTTCTCCGCACATAGCCTATGTAAGATACATGGGGTGTTAAGATTGAATTCCCCTACGTTAGAAAATGATGATTAAAACACCCGGAAGATCCTCCCGCGCAGATGATAGATAGATAAACAGATACGCGTCGCTGGGAGAGACAAACTACTCCGCTTCCTGTCATACAGAGCGAGGAACATGAGACAGAAGATGGAAGGCGAGACATTTATTGAGACGCGGGAGACTTTGTCCACACAGCCGGCGGGTGGATGAGAGAGACGGGACAAAAGAGAGAGACAACACTGGACGTAAAAGATATCCTTTCTTCCACTTTTTTTTCTCTGTCACTGAGAGTAAGCTCCACATAATGTCGAATGACATGCACTTCGCACTTTACATTAACTCGATATAAAGTACATATAGCGTGCATTTGTGTGTGTGTGTGTGTGTGTGTGTGTGTGTGTATGTTTTCGTATGTACCACTCTGTTCACATAAGGAGGATGTTCGACTGCTCATAATCATTTCTGTATGTGAAGTATGTCAAGTGTGTATCTATATATAAAACATCCGTGTATCCTAGTTTATGTATTTCCTGCCACAGATCAATCTCTCTATACCTTGTTCAGCTTTTATTGGGGAGAAACTCCAAGCATTTATTGGAGAGGACGCCAAGCTTTTATCGGAGAGGACGCCAAGCTTTTATCGAAAGGGATGCCAAGCTTTTATTGGAGGGGACGCCATAAGTCTAGAAGACGTAATGCTAAATGCAAGTATCATGTCTCGCTAATGTCTCGAGGTCAGGGACTCTCAATCTGGTGTTCGCAAGCACGAAACTGGGTCATGTTAGAGAACACTTATACAGAATCACGAAAGCCCAACGCCTCATCGTGCTAGCGAGCATTAAGTAAAGCACCTTTGATCGAGGAACTGACATCGAAGGTGGTAGATCTGTGTCACGGACAAGATAAGTAAATTCATATGCGTCGAAGGAGGCCCCGATCTCTACACCGGAGGAAACTAGACTGGACAAAGAGGTTGTGGAGATTTTGTTAAGTGGCGGACGTAAATGGTCGGTTTGTAGGTGTCTTATGGGAATGTGTGGGTAGAATATTGGCTCCAGTGTCCCTGTGTATCTTTTGCAAATGGCTACTTATCAACGTTTTGTTTTGCTGGTCTGGAGTGTCTTAAGTTAGATGTGTGTGTGTGTGTGTGTGTGTGTGTGTGTGTGTGTATGATACACCAACACCACGCTCTTACAAGTACATGAGCATAAAGGAAGGCAAACATCCACGTACATGAGCACATAGGAAGACAAAAAACCCTTGAACATGAGCATAAAGGAAAGCAAATAACCAATATGATCATAAAGGGGGGCAAACACCCCATGTACATGAGCATAAGAGAGTCCAAACACCCATGGACGTTCCCCTCTTCTCATCCTTTTATTATTCTTCGTGTACCGTCTAAAAAGTTTTCTTACGAAAGATATTCAACAGCGTAGCTTCATGAGAGAAGAAAAAAAAAACTTTGATTTGATTTGTTCGGGCTGGCTTAGAGTTTCGTCTCATCAGCAGAGCATAAAGTTTTGAACACCATCCAGAGAAAAGTCTACCTTAACTTGCCACTTGCTGGGTCGCCACCTCCGGCACGAAGGGAAAGTTCTTCACCCAAAAAATGTGGAACGATGAAGAAAGGAATGCATAAAGGGACAAACTGTGGTGGAAGGGGTAGAGGAGAGAGGGAGATGTGGAGGTGAAGAGAGGAAAAAAAGGTGGAGAGAGAGAGAGAGAGAGAGAGAGAGAGAGAGAGAGAGAGAGAGAGAGAGAGAGAGAGAGCAAAGGTATTGGAGCATAGTGGAAGAAGTAGGAGCGACTGAAGACTTGATGACATACTATATTCTTTTTCTAGGAGAGCCTCCACACAATATAACCAAGGAATCATACATTTCTAAGGCTATATTTGATTACCCACCAGAGTCTCTTCTGAGTACAACCCACAATTGGGACAATGGTGTGCAACATTTTCGTCAAAATGAGAAGAACAAAAAAGAAATGCTGCAATCATCTAAGTGGAAATTATGATTATAAACATGTAAGTAGTTTGAGATAGCTTATTGATATCATTTTAAGGTGCTAACTGCTCCTGCAATCATGACGTAGTGCTAATGCTTCTAAATCATTTGAGGTATATAAGACGCCCTTGGAATAGGGAAGAGCTTCTCAAATGATCGTTCCGAAATCCAAGAGAATCCTGGGACATCAAGAGATTCTAAGGCAGCTGAGGCAGCTTTCACGAAAGAAGATTAGTGATTCTGTAGTTCCCAAGAGATTATGATCGTATCTAAGAGATCATGATCACACCTGAGAGAACTTAAGAATGTTATTCAAGTCCCTACATGATAATGAGAGTATTCAAGGAGACGTGTAATACTCATCAGCCAGGTGAGACACAAAGGCATTGAAATACCTTGTAAATGAATGAGCAACAGATAGATTCATAGCTAATGGAATTGAAGGGACTGAAGATCAAGATGATCAAGACGCTGGGTTGGGAAAATTGTGGCTGGGGGAGAGAAAAGCACCAGCTCAACATGAAAGGATGAAACACCAGGTTATGCTGGGGAGGAAGAAGTTTATCTGCCCTAAGGAGAAAAGAACGATGGGATGATCCAGGAAAAAGAGAAACGTTATGTTACATGAGACCGAAAGACAACTGCGTTACTAGTGAAAAGAGGAAAGCTGGGTTTCCTAGAGACATGGGAAGACTGGATAATCGATACCTCTGCTGGTGCTAGATTCAGTAACAAGAAGCTCTTTCCAGACTCACCTTTAATGCCATGAGGTTATTGTTGTTCACGCACGGCGAAGACTGTGGCTGATGTACTTTACTGTGAAGTATTCCCAGCGATCGGTAGAGCGCCTGAACGCTACGCTCTCTCTGTCCTATTGACCAAGGACCACAGTAAGATGCGATCACAGAGTTCCTTACAGGAGAAAGCCCAAGAGAACATACCCCATATTCTTTCCACGACCCAAGTACCAATGGACACTACGACCACAGAGTCTGTATAGGTATAGGAGGAGTACCATCAGTGCACATGGGTTCTCCTTTCCACTACCCAAGTATCACAGAACACTACAGGAGACCCAGAGTCCCTACAAGAGAAACACCAACAATCGACACCCTTGCTCCAATTCTACCACTCAAGGACCAGAGAACACTACGATCACAGAGACCCTATGAGGAAAGCAGTAACCTTACGAACCCCTACTTCATACCACCACCCCGCAAGGACCACAACCGACCGCTACGATCAGTGTCCCTCCACAGCAGGTGCATGGGCTGTGTAATCATCTCCATCCCACCATTCCAGGACGTCTTAACACGACCGTTATAACGTCCCAGACCTAAGGCCAGCAGCCGTATATTTCCCTGGTCCCATCCAACTACCCTGATCATTTAAATCCGACCTGCACCAACAAATCCGCCATCCTGTATTGATGAAAAACTAACGACCATCATCAATCTTTCTTGGCCAGTGATTGATGTCAGAACGGCGGTGGTAGTAGGATGATGCCTCAAAAAATATAAATGAATGTAGTGATGAGGTAAAGAAAAAAAAATATGGCGAGAGCAGAGTCTTGAATTCATCGTCTTTGATATTCTTTCCTCCTTTTCGTGAATCTAACATTATCATTACTCTTCTTCTTCTTCTTCGTATCATAAACATCATAAGTTTTATGAAGTGAGTATTCTGAAGGACTGAAATATGTTTGGGACGTTGAAGTACGATTAGCGAGAGAGTCATGGCGAATGGCTCGGTGAAAAGAGAAGAGGTGGTGAAGACCTTGGGAAAGATGAAGTGTGGCACAGCAGCTGGAGTGGATGGGATTACAGCTGGGTTTCTTAAGAAAGAGATGTCAGCATTGTTTCCGGGTTAGTCAGAATCGTTAAACTAGTACGGCTTAAGGTGTATACAAAGACAAGAGCAGAATATTGATAGGGAAACTAATGATTGGAATACATTGATGATGCATACACAGATTATGGAGTCTCGGATCAGAATCACATTATGAATACTTGAGGGTTAGAATGTACCATTAAATGAGATTCCTGAAGATATCTAATGTATATGTCACAAGTTCTTAAGGTATATAGGATATTTTAATAAGTTAAGAAAAGCTAATCTATACATCAAGGTATATAAAATTATATAATGAATACAGAGGTTATAGAAATGCAAATATATGCATAAGTATTTCGAAAAACTAATGTACAGGAATATTTTTTTGTACTGTATGAACAAGAGATTTTCAATAGGTACAACCATTACATGAATTTCTTCTTTAATGATGCAGGGTAACACCATCAACACATTACCTTAGAATATCACCACCAAACGTGAAAGGTATATCATATACATTGATACTCAGCGATATATGACACTGATATGCTGTTTCTCCACAGCAAAAAAAGGTCTGAGTGGATGCATTCAGCGTATCACTATGCGTGGCCTGGACTCATGCGTACACAGTGATCTGCCTCTAACAGCCATTCCTGTGCTTCAGAAGGAAGCCTCAGACTCCCTAGACTACCTTCGTCGAATTCACTTCGTAGGCCGCACAACGTTGGATTTCCGAAAATCAGACGCGGATTGCCCTTTTCCCACTAGGACAATGCATTACAGGGTCTACTGGAACCAGACTCTGTTTCCAGGACCTACAATGCTGACGCTTCACCAGTCAGAACTGGCCGACCAGAAATTAGAATGTTAGTTTCCATTAGGGCCATTATGTCTCGCCTCCAGTAACCATTCCTGGATTCGCTGGAGGCAAAGAGATGGACCCTCAACAGTTAGGCCCAAACCAACCTCAAACACAAATTCCTGAGCCTTCTGCGATCCAGCTCACATCCACTGGTCTCCAAGGCTGCAGGACCAGGTCTGCCGTCTCCTCGGGTTTTCAAAGAAGCTGAGACCTGCCAAGAACCATAATAAGGAAACTACTGTGACGAGGGGCGTTTGATCCTCCTAGAGTGCCATATCAGCATTCTTTTGTCTGGATCACAGCTTGGCCTTGCTCACTGTAGCGTGAAACTATCGACTGCGGGAACGAAGGAGGAGGAGGAGGAGGAGGAAGAGTAGGAAGAGGAGGAGGAGGAGGAGGAGAAGGAAAAGGGAAGAAAGAGAAGAGACAGATGTTAAGAAAGTAAATCGAAACAGGAGCCAGTATGATAGACAACAAGCTGAGTAGGTAGAATAAACGTCGTTGTCATTTCATTTTCCATCGCAGGTTCACAGTTTAACAAATGTATGCGATGTTTACGGTGTTTTGTATCAAGATAAGGCCATCCACAACTGCGATTAAACTTTACTTCTGTAATGCTAGATACGTTTTTGTTTGATGGGTATACAAAATAGAGACATGAATTGGTATGTAATTTGATTTCACCGTTAGATTGATCATGCAATGAGAACTAAGCATTAATCACCGGGATAATCAGTGTATCCACTCCTCTAGATCGAGATTTTCCTCTACGAGACTGTACACCTTTATACACCTTTATGTCCTATGATGATAATGTAGCCTCGCTCAAGGTGTCTATTCACTAATGGCGTACCCGCATGCAGGGGGAGTCCGGTAATACTTATATATATATTCTATCTATGATTACCTCAGGACCAATATCTGAGAGTTCTGGCATTACCCAATCTCTTTCCAGAGGTTCCCGCAGCCCAAGGCTGCGCTATTTCCAGTAGCAGGGAGATATCAACTCCTTCAGGAGGATAAATTCTTAAGAAAGAACGTAACTGCTAGTGGGGGAACCTAGGTTTGATTTTATGGAATAAAAATTTGAAACAAGAAGATATGTTAACGGAAGAGCTTACATTCCCCTCAACCCTAAGGTTTCGAAAACGAAACTACTTTAAACTCATTAAGCCAAATACGTTCAGTTCGATCCTTTCACATTTAATGATGAGGTGTTCACACAGCACAGTGGTCTTGCGATGGGTTCACCTTTAAGAGCAGTGATGGCGTGTGTACATACTGAAGCCCCAGGAAGAGATGATATTACCAGGTTGATATTGCATAGAGTGGAACCTCATCCTTGAGGTACGTTCATGGTGTCGTATTGGCCACATCGAACAACTCGAGCATAGATTCGAACGTGTAAACCATGTTAGTTCTTAGGTTGAGTTTATCATCAGTGAAGAGGAGAGGAATGAAGTCTCTACCGGTCTTGAATACTACCTCAAGAACGACTGATCAGATGCTGATATATTCGCAGTGTGTAGGTTGCCATAGAGCTATGACAGTTCTTATCCATTCTCTGTATGAGAAAATGAAGCCTGGATGAAGGCACTAAGGACATAATCGAAGCGTTTCGGATACTGGTTTACTACAGGAGGTCTGTTTATACAACTTTGAAAAAAACAAAACATGAGGATCAGAGAAAGAACGAGGCTATATAGATTAGATGGTCATTTAGATTAGATGGATAGGTGTTGCTGGACTCCTCCTGCTTGTGGCTGCACCGCGAGTGAAGTATCACCTTCGACGAGGCTGTTTCATCATCTGTTGACGAAAGAGAGTACAGTCTCGCCGAAGGACATCTCACACCAAAAGCAACCCATCATTTCCCTGCTACTGAAAGTATCGTAGCCTTGTATATGCAGGAGCCTTTAGCGTGGCCAGATCAACCGACGGTTGACGAACCAAAATACAATCTCGTCAAAGGAGTTCTCATTTTAAAGGAGTCCATCCCGTCCTTGCTGCTGTGTGTAGAGCAGTCTTAAAGTTGCACGAACCGTGGAAAAGAGGTACTGGGGTCTTATAGTAATAACAATAACTATATATATATATACTTATTTATTTATTCATTTTGCTTTGTCGCTGTCTCCCGCGTTAGCGAGGTAGCGCAAGGAAACAGACAAAAGAATGGCCCAACCCACCCACATACACATGTATATACATACACGTCCACACACGCAAATATACGTACCTATACATCTCAATGTACACATATATATATACTCACACAGACATATACATATATACACATGTACATAATTCATACAGTCTGCCCTTATTTATTCCCATCGCCACCTCGCCACACATGGAATAACACCCCCCTCCCCACTCATGTGTGCGAGGTAGCGCTAGGAAAAGACAACGAAGTCCCCATTCGTTCACACTCAGTCTCTAGCTGTCATGTAATAATGCACCGAAACCACAGCTCCCTTTCCACATCCAGGCCCCACGCAACTTTCCATGGTTTACCCCAGACGCTTCACATTCCCTGGTTCAATCCACTGACAGCACGTCGACCCCGGTATACCACATCGTTCCCATTCACTCTATTCCTTGCACGCCTTTCACCCTCCTGCATGTTCAGGCCCCGATCACTCAAAATCTTTTTCAATCCATCTTTCCACCTCCAATTTGGTCTCCCACTTCTCCTCGTTCCCTCCACCTTTGACACATATATCCTCTTGGTCAATCTTTCCTCACTCATTCTCTCCATGTGACCAAACCATTTCAAAACACCCTCTTCTGCTCTCTCAACCACACTCTTTTGATTTCCACACATCTCTCTTACATTACTTACTCGATCAAACCACCTCACACCACATATTGTCCTCAAATATCTCATTTCCAGCACATCCACCCTCCTGCGCACAACTCTATCCATAGCCCACGCCTCGCAACCTTACAACATTGTTGGAACCACTATTCCTTCAAACATACCCATTTTTGCTTTCCGAGATAATGTTCTCGACTTCCAAACATTCTTCAAGGCTCCCAGAATTTTCGCCCCCTCTCCCACCCTATGATTCACTTCCGCTTCCATGGCTCCATCCGCTGCCAGATCCACTCCCAGATATCTAAAACACTTCACTTCCTCCAGTTTTTCTCCATTCAAACTTACCTCCCACTTGACTTTACCCTCAACCCTGCTGTACCTAATAACCTTGCTCTTATTCACATTTACTCTTAACTTTCTTCTTTCACACACTTTCCCAAACTCAGTCACCATATATATATATATATATATATATATATATATATATATATATATATATATATATATATATATATATATATATATATGGTCTTTGCCCAATTCCAGGTGTTCCAGTGAGTCACGACTCTAGTCTCTGCCTCATTCCAGGAGTTACAGTGAGTCACGACTCTGGTCTCTGCCCTATTCCAGGTGCTACCGCCGGCCACGAATGTGATTTTTACATCACAGCAGCAGCATCTACAATGAGCTACCGCAGTAGAAGATATCCACGCACCACCATCTGGATATCTGCGTCTGACTCAGGAGGTCATTTCTTCTTTCCAGTGAAGTCTTGTGGATCTCGGCAATAGTCAGTCCAGAGTCTCCCCTCCTCAGTTTTACAAAATTGTTTCGTCAGTTCTTCGCGATTGGCAACTAAGGACTGTTGTCATGTGTCCAATATACCCATTTAATCGTAATATACACTCAAAGGATCTTGTGTTTTTTCCACAAGGCTGTAAACTCCTAGATGGATGAGAGGATGATACTCTGTCCTTCCAGTGCTGACAGATACTGAATTTTGATTAGGAGATCTGACGCGATGATTACCATATGGTATTATGTAGACATTGATTCTGATACATGACATTGGGTTCAGACTACCATCATCTGTATTCCATTAGGATATTTATTCTGAGAACAGTCTACTAACAATTATCTATTCATATGGGTCTATAAAGTGGTCTTTACTAGATTTTCAGCAAAGCTTTCATTGGAGAATGAATTCTGTAAGAGAAGTGACATTTTACTACACCTACCTTTTATAAGAAGTGTCGAAAATCACAGAAATAAGAATATTTTTTTTTTCTGAAAGAAGGCAGTAAGTCTGTAGGCTATCTATCCTTTCCCCCGCTCTTTCATCCTGCCTTCAGCTAAACCCCTGGTCTAGAGGCGCTGCAAGGTCAGCGTGTGCATGTTAAGGAGCTATAAGTAGCGCGTAAGATACGGCGAGTTATGCACCAGTGACAATGAGTTGTTAGCCTCAGGTAATGGGACCAAGTAGTGAGGTGGAGGTGGGTCTGTGATGATGAAGGTGGAGGTAGGTCTGTGACGGTGGAGTTGGAGGTAGGTCTGTGATGATGAAGGTGGAGGTAGGTCTGTGATGAAGGTGGAGGTAGGTCTGTGATGTTAGAGTTGGAGGTAGGTCTGTGATAGTGGAGGTGTAGGTAGGTCTTTGATGGTGGAAGTAGAGGTAAGTCTGTGATGGCGGAGGTGGAGATGAGTTAGTGATGTTACGGATGGCAGAGGTGAGAAGGCTTTCATGGTGACGGTGACACAGCTTGTGAGAGCTGGTTGGTGTGAGGGATGGATATCCTGGGCTATAAGGGTAATTGCGGACTGTTCCACTAAATCGGGAAGTCTTGATTTCTGGATATGAATGACTGAGCCCTCTCTGGACTGGTCGTTTTTAAGGCAGACTACCTGGTGGCTGGATGAGTCAGAGCTGGTCGTCTTTGAGATATCAGCCATGCGACTAGTCCTCAGAGTTTGACGTTCATGGCCAAATGGATGCTGGAGATCTGATAACTGGACATCCGATGGTTGATGAAATTATCTGATGTCTGGATCAGGACGTAAGTGGGTTGAATACCCACAAACTGGACGATGAGGGGTTGCATTTCTGAGGTCTATTAGTTAAGTGTTTGTGTGGAATATGTTGAGGAATTCATGTCTATGGGATGAAACGCAGAGAGGAATTGATTTCTAGGGAGACTGGATGCTATATGGACATATGGGTGGATGTTAGACGTCCAGTAAGTACTCACCCAGGAGCCACACCTTTGCAGTTTTATGTTTTGGGATCTTATGTCCAGAGATTAGATGCCTGAGAACTTTAAGAATCGAGATGTCCGTCATGGTGTTGCGACGGACTGATGCACAGTTGGTTATACATGTTCACTTCACCAGGTCACTCAACAGGGTAATTTCATCTACAGTGCTTCCTTATGCAGTCTGAGTGACTGGGGGACAGTCTCTGAGGGACAGTCTCCTGTTAGATCTATATGATGGCCTGTACACATACCTCACCTCTCACATCCCTGTGTTCGTCTCTGATTACTGTAGTGTCTGTCTTGACTCGCTAGTTTCCTTCTCTTATTTTGTAGCCTACTCTTTTACATTCTTCATCTCTATCCTCATCATTGATATCCTTCTCTTCTTCATTACCTCATCGAAAGAAGATTTTTTCTAGCCCATTTGAGGATTGTATATTGCGTCTGAAACGTGGCTTCTTTCTCTTATCTTGTAACCTACTCTTTTTACATTCGTCATCTCTATTCTCATCATATTCATCCTTCTCGTCTTGTTCACTTCATCGAAGGAGGATTTTTTTTGTCCCCTTTTAGAAATATATATTGCGCCTGAGACGTGACAGGAGAACATGCAAGTTTTTATTTTAGTATTTCAAAACACAACAGGGTTAAAGGTGATCTACAAGAACAATATTACTCACCTTCGTATGCCAGAAAGGCGCAGGAAGAAGCTACGAGGTTGGTCCCTAGGTACACCTGATATCTATATAAATTGTTGGTCTTCACCACCTAACCTAACATTGACCTCTTGAATAGAGTTCTTAGTGAAAGATCCTCAGACCTTAAATCAAATTTTATGGCCCCGTCATCTCTGTGATGTAATATGATGCTGTAGGTCAACAGATAACCAGCTAAATCCAGGATAAGTGTTATATCTCAGGGAGTAACAGCATGGCCAACGAAAGAGTCTCTTGGATTACAATTTAAAGACATTCAAGACAATTGATCATTCCAACTACTCTCTTTGTCATGATGAAAAAATCAACATAAGTGAGTAACCGTGAACTGTTCTATCCTTGTCTCTTCATTTATCATTTCTGCTCCCGAAGGTGATAAAGTAATCACACTAATTTCTTTTTGGCATTTTTGCTTCATTAGGAGTACTTGATTGTCTCTAAGAATCACTTTGACAAAACAACTTCATGGACCTTCCTCACTCCATCTATACAGGCGTTACCTTTTATGAAGCGTAAAAGGCAAACCTTCGGATTTTTCGTACTGCTATAATCCTAAAAGCAAAGTCACCATCTACTGATCACCTTTTCTTGAAAAGATTTACGCAACCTGAATAACTTTTCCAAATGCCTCTGAATCTCTTAATTTAGAAAGCCTTCTTCTGAATAAAGACGTAAGTTCCTCATTTGCAGCTATTCTCTCCGTGATCTAAGATTCTTTTTACACTTCTTTGTCTCCTTGCGTAAGTTTCGAGAGGAAACAGACGTTAGGAAATGAGAATTAAAAGTCGGAAATAGATTTTTCTTCAATGAGAGAACTGACATTGTGTCACAGGCACAAAGTATTAAGATAAAAATAAATGAAATATTCTTTGCTGAGATTTTAATAGAGTATATTATTCAGCTATGTTTCGCTCTCGAACTTATATATGATTGGTTGGAATTTAGGTGGATTCCATGTGTGCTATAGAAAAGCTTTCTAAAAATTAATCTTTCTACACACACACACACACACAAAGATGTTTACATATAACACGCATTTCTTGCGTGTCGTAGGAGGCGAGTGAAGGGGGTGAGAGCAGGGCCTGAGAATTCCTCCCCTTATATATATATATATATATATATATATATATATATATATATATATATATATATATATATATATATATATAATCAATCTCTCATACTTATTAGCTCACTTTCGCCTGAGCGAGGTAGTGTTCACAATAGATGACTGAGCCTTAGAAGAAAACATGTCATCATTAAGTTTTTCCTCTGTTATTTCCCTTGGAGTGTAAAACGAGAGGGGGAGAAATTTCATCTCTGCTCCTGCCCCTCTTCGTCACTATCTAAGACAGGAAGAAGATACGTGGGCATAATTCTTTCTTCCAGGCATAATATATATATATATATATATATATATATATATATATATATATATATATATATATATATATATATATATATATATATATAATAATACCCTCCAACAAGAGGATCTGAACAATTATCACACACGCAGGACATTTACTTCTCACACCAATAACATCAACACAAAAGCAACATACCAACAATGCCCTCAGAAAACTAACTGACACAAGCTTTAGACAAGAAAAGGAATCCTTTAATGTCCTGTATAAGCAACTCAAGCGCTCCACTCTAAAGTACGTCTCATCCGTCTGTGGTTTCCCCCCCTCTCCAAACAAATACAACAAAGCTGCACACCACACAAAATAGAGCACTTAAACAGTCACTTGCTACCTAGCAAGCACAAAAATCCCGACACTTACATTATGAAACATCACAGATCCTCTCTGTTTGCTCAGAACTCACCAGGCGCCTCTTTTTATTCTCGTTTCGACCGTTTCGGCTTTGTTTCTAGTGAAAAAGAACGTCAACAACGTACTGGCTTATATAGCAATTTCCTTCTAAAGCTTTGAAAGTTTTACTGAAGCTTTTCCATGGTATGTCCATGTCGCTTTCACCGAGAATATCATGACAGACTTGCCAGTCATGAGCTTTACTAGGATGATTACAATTCAGAACAGCATTTCGTGTAGTATTGAAAGTCGCCTCATAAGTAATTTATCGGTGATTATTTTTACTACACTTTTCTCCATCCTCAACAATGGTAACCTGCAGCTAGATCTATAATATTTTCGTCGCAGGAAGGTTTCTCAACTCATTTTCCCTGGGCACTATCACGCAGATTTAAACTGAATCCACAGCCTTAGCTACTTGAAAGGGGTTCTCTCCACATAGGTACTGGTATGTCATTATCTCCCACTCTGATCAGACTGTGCACATTGCAAATTTCTACGAGCCGATCAGTAAGTCTCTCATCGACCTATGGTGTTTGTACAGGATACCTGTGAACTAGTCGTAACGAGATTGTCTTATGACGCTTTTCTTTAACTTCTACAAAAATGAATTCGATAATATCAAAAGCCAAGACACTTTTCAGCACAGGATTGAGATGAGATTTTCCAAAAAAGCAAGACACCGGCACTTACTGCATCTCCCTTATCACTGTCCATCAAACTGTATCTAGTAATGGCGTGTAATTTCATATTCATCGGGATCTCTGCTTGTGATGGCAAATCAAGATTTAGACATACCAATCATATCATAATTTTCTTCCCCGTGCATTAACGTGACTCATTCTAATATATGCCCGGGACTTGTTTTGAAAATAATGTACAGAGAGGGTTGAGCCTGCTCCTGATGTGTTGATTTTTTCTTTAAAGCAAAACCAATGTGTAGACTCAGGAAGGAACCTTCCAAAAAAAATTAAAAAAAACGCAGTTCCCAGTTCGCTCGGGTGCAGTTCATCCCTCGTCAACATATCAGGACGTATGTAATAATGCTGCCGAAAGTTCACGGATTCAACTGTCTCCAGTAAACACATCTTCCACAGTCTATTACTGAGACTAAACGCCTTACATGATATGACATCCCGACGATGCCGCTCCTGGGAAGTACTCGTGGTATCATAATGCTATTAACTTTGTTTCTCTAGCATTGAATAAGCTCGGATTTTTCTCGTACAATTCTTCCGATCTCTCCCTCAGTACATCGTTGGTACGTTGGATACGTTAGGTACTAAAAAGAGGATATATATATATATATATATGTATATATATTTTTTTTTTCTTTTCTTTTATTGTCGCTGTATCCCGCGTTAGCGAGGTAGCACAAGGAAACAAACGAGAGAATGGCCCAACCTACCCACATACACATGTATAACCATACCTATACATTTCAAAGTATACATATGTATACATACACAGACATATACATATATACACATGTACGCAATTTATCCTTGCTGCCCCGCCACACATGAAGCAAAAAAACTAAATATGAATGGATATGACTCCAGGTGAGTGAGCGGGTAGATAACTCAAAATAACTATATCAAGAGAAAAAAAGAAACGGACCGTGATGATTGAATGAATTAAACCTTAAACGAAACTTTTCTACCTTTGAGTTCTGGAACATCTAACAAAACGCTTCAGGGGATTATAGAGAACACGAAAGATGCTCTGGTTATCATCATCTGGCCTTTGGTCGAAGGCTCAGAGATGGGTACGTGGGTACAGGAAAAATACATGTTGGGCTCAAATGGAAATCCACGAGAAATTGAGGCGATCAAGTGGTATAGACAACATTTGGCAGATAACGCGTGATTGGTTTCGACCGGTTAGATGTCTGAGGAATGATGATCATTTGGGGAAAAGTCTCTGGAGCACTGGAGAGATCGGAGGGTTAGCCAAGAGAGGCTGTAGCAGAAAGGTGGAAAAAAAAGGAGGGATGGAGGAATGGAGGAAAGTGAGAAGACGAGGTAAATGTGGAAGTGAAAGAAGAGAGGGTGAGGTGCTGTGAAGATGAGGTAAATGTGGAAGTGAAAGAAGAGAGGGTGAGGTGCTGTGAAGATGAGGTAAATGTGGAAGTGAAAGAAGAGAGGGTGAGGTGCTGTGAAGATGAGGTAAATGTGGCTGTGAAAGAGTAGAGGTGGGGAAGGTACTTTGGAAGTGAAAGAGGAGGGAAGAAAAGGTATTAGAAAGAATAGAGAAACGAAGGAGTTGGTTAAGAGAGTCAGAATATAATGAAAAATACGACGCAGTTAATGGTGGTGGAAATCATGTGATGGAGTTGAGATGTATGTATGTTCCTGACGGTACATTGATCGTAATAATAGAGCATGTGAGCGAAAGTGATTTCAAAAACCATAATACACATGTTTACCAACTTAACGACGTGGGTGTAAGCACGTGTAGATGAAATGGCACGTAAGATATGGCTGAGGAATAAGGTCAACTGTGTTCAGGAAAGGGGGCATAATGAAGATAAACGATGACTGCGTCAGTGGTTGCATCCCACTGGGAGTCACTGATGATCAAAGATGCAAAGCAGGTGAGTTTTGCAGGGGCGAGTGTAGCGTGAGTCAAGGAGGTGAGTGTAGCGAAAATGAGCGTCACAGGGGTGAGTGTGGTATGAGTGAGTGTTTCGAGTGTGGGTGTAGCAGGAGTGAGTGTTACATGGGATGAATGCTGCACGGGTGTGTTGAAGGGACTGGGAAAATGTTACGGGAGGATAAAGCATTTCTTATTTGAAACAGTGGTACGGAATGAGAGTGTTACCGAGGCGAGATAGCGTTACGGGATGAGAGTGTTGCTAGGCCTAGATAGCGTTTCGGGGTGCGAGTGTTGTGGGTGTTTGGTATGGAAGGGGTGGTAGAGTAGGGAAGGAGGTGTGTCTCCTCAGTCTTTACCCTCTGGGTCTTTGAACATTCTTCACGTGTGACACTTTCCAAAGTATGACGAGATCTCTTTCAGAATATTATAGAAATGTTTATCTTTATGATGTCTGCATATGATCCAGTTCATAATCTTTTTGAATGTAGACACCCGCTTACTGACTCTGAAAATCCATAAATCGTGTCTGTTGTGTGAATGTGATGGTGCTCACAATACGTCTTAATTGCCGAGAATATTGGTTTAACTCATCGTTTGTGTGTTCTTAAAGGTATTCCTTGTGCTCATCCATGCGAATGGAAGGACCCTGGGCTGTCTTTTCGAAGTAGGCAGCTTCAGTGCGGAAAGTTACAAGAAAAACAGATGAACAACGCGAGACTGGGAGTCATATTTCGAAGTACAGAATCGCAGCAACCGTTTGTATCAGCGTAGTTAAAGACTGAGGGTCATCTCAGCGGTATTGTAATTAGTACTGAGAAGCCTTCTCAATAAAGCACTTAAGCTAAAAAAAAGTAGGGGGGGCTACACAAAGACAGCATCACTGATGGAGTATGATTCCATTCCCTCGGAACGAAAAAGGGTATTCACTGTCTTGCAGATCCTCTGTATCAAATAGTGGGGGGAAAAAAGAGAAGAGAACTTGGAATTTCTTTAAAATAAATCATTTCATCCAGCAAACAATCGCTCGTACATTTTCAAATGCTCCCTTAATCCAAGTTGGTTCCAGGATTGTTTACTAGGATTGTTTACTAGGATTGTTTACTAGGACTGTTTCGTATCCAAGGGCGTAGAAATGAATCTATTTTTTTTTTTTTTTTTGCGAGAATTGCAGACCTGCAGGCGTTAGTTTTCTGTACGTGGATGTAAAGAAATTATTCTCTCTCTCTCTCTCTCTCTCTCTCTCTCTCTCTCTCTCTCTCTCTCTCTCTCTCTCTCTCTCTCTCTCTACTTGTCGACCAACTCTGTGGAATTTAGTGTTTTTCTTTCATCATTAAAGAGGTTATTATAATTAGCACATTTCATATTTCCTCTCTGTCTCTCTGTACAGAAAACACATAAAACTTTTATGGTTTTTCTTTTTTTTATGATTTTTTTTTTTGATAAACGGGCCCCATTTGCGATATACCTGTATTTTAATAGCCACTTCCAAATGTCATACATACACTACAGTACAAACAATACAACAGTAACGATGAATGTCAATTTTGCATTTTTCCTGTACTATCTGTTGGGCGAAAATAAACCAGAACATAAACTTTTTTAGTGCTTACCTAGTTTTTTTTGCTTTTGTTTGTTTTTGACACAAGTTATTTTCAGCACTGGAATACAATGAAATGGAAAAAGAGGGGAAGAAAAGGCATGGTTAGAAAATTGAGAAGCTGCTCTCTCTCTCTCTCTCTCTCTCTCTCTCTCTCTCTCTCTCTCTCTCTCTCTCATCATTTTTATCATTATTATCATTGTTATCATTATTATCATAAGATTGTTATACTTTGTCGCTGTCTCCCGCGTTAGCGAGGTTGTGCAAGGAAACAGACGAAAAAATGGCCCAACCCACCTACATACACATGTATACATATATTCATACACGCACACTTACGCATATATACATACCTATTCATTTCATCGTGTACATTCGTATGCACACACACACACACACACACACACACACACACACATATATATATATATATATATATATATATATATATATATATATATATATATATATATATACACATGTACATATTCATACTTGCTACCTTCATCCATTTTCGTCGCTACCCCGCCACACATGAAATGGCACCCCCTCCCCCCACGCCCGCGCGAGGTAGCGCTAGGAATAGACAACAAAGGCCACATTCGTTCACAGTCAGTCTCTTGCTGTCATGTATAATGCACCGAAACCACAGCTCTTTTTCCACATCTAGGCCTAACAAAACTTTCCATGGTTTACCCCAGACGTTTCACATGCCCTGGTTCAATCCATTGACAGCACGTCGACCCCGGTATACCGCATTGTTCCAATTCACTCTATTCCTTGCACGCCTTTCACCCTCCTGTATGTTCTGGCCCCGATGGCTCAAAATCTTTTTCACTCCATCCTTCCACCTCCAATTTGGTCTCCCAGTCCTCGTTCCCTCCGCCTCTGATACATATATCCTCTTGGTCAATCTTTCTTCACTCATTCTCGCAATGTGACCGAACCATTTTAATACACCCTTTTCTGCTCTCTCAACCACTCTTTCTATTACCACACATCTCTCTTAACCTTTCATTACTTACTCAATCAAACCACCTCACACCATATATTGTCCTCAAACATCTCATTTCCAACACATCCACCCTCCTCCGCACAACCCTATCTATAGCCCAAGCCTTGCAACCATATAACATTGTTGGAACCACTATTCCTTCAAACATATCCATTTTTGCTCTCCGAGGTAACGTTCTCGCCTTCCGCACTTTTTTCAACGCTCCTAGAACCTTCGCCCCCTCCCCCACCCTGTGACTCACTTCCGTGATTAAGTTGTATATCAATTGACTTATATTTCTTTCTTGTAGCTCCCTTGATGATGTGGTTATTATACGAAAGTGCACTTGGGAACTTAACGTGTTTCATTTTCCCCGTGAACTCAGGAATATACTTGATCATGCGCATATATATATATATATATATATATATATATATATATATATATATATATATATATATATATATATATATATATATATGCACAGTTCATTGTAATCACTATTCATAATTGCTATGAGTTAATGGATGAGAGTTTTTCACTCATTTTGCCGCTTTTTCTTAAGTTATTATATAGATGTCCTATGTTCTTCCTCCAAGTGTGTTTACACACACACACATAACATTTTATGCTAGGTGTGTGTGTGTGTGTGTGTGTGTGTGTGTGTGTGTGTGTGTAGGAATGACAAGTATGCATTGAAAGTAACGAATGATAGAGGCAGTGTACCAGGGGTGATATAATCAGCGAGAAGAGGAGTGGTTGGCGGTGTATGCAGGAGAATAGATGAGACCACTTTGAATTTTTCCGACACGCAGAGGTGAGTGGAAGACGTCACTTCATGGTCCATCAAAGGGGAGGGATGGCGCATCAAAGGGAGGCTTGATTGTTCGATCACAGCGAACGCGGAAGGTGAACAAAGACGAGATATTGATCGGTGTCTTGGCGCGGGAGAAGATGGTGGATTTTCTCAAGATGAAACGAAAAAAAAAATATATCTTTGGAAGGAGTCAGCGTCTCATGATACGTCGAGAATGCACTGGCTAGCTGACGTAAGGAGGAATAAGAGCAAGATCTATGAGGTAGGGAGGATTAGGAGCAAGATCTATGAAGATGCGAGAAGTAGGAGCAAGACCTAATAGGTAGGGAGGAGAAGGAGCAAGATCTATCAGGTAAGGAAGAGAAAGAGCAAGATCTGTGAGATAGAGGGGAGTATGGGCAAGGGGAGCGTGCGCAAGATCTATGAGGTAGGGAGAAGTAGGAGCAAGACCTATGAGGTAGGGAGGAGAAGGAGCAATATCTATATGGTAGGGAAGAGCAGGAGCAAGATGTATGAGGTAGGGAGAAAGAGGGGCAAGATGTATGAGGTAGGGAAGAGTAGGAGCAAGATCTAAGAAGTGGAGGGGAGTATGAGAAAGATCTATGAGGTAGGGAGGAGTATGAGCAAGATCTATGAGGTAGGGAGGAGTATGAGCAAGATCTGTGAAGTAGATATCAGTAGGTGCAACATCTAAGACGTCAAACAGTGCGTCAAGGGAGAGTAAGAGACATGTAGCGTTAACCCTTACTGACTATCACGAACGCAAGGGCTGCCTGGAATCAAACCCGGTCCACAGTCCAGCCAGCTGTTCATCTTCCCCAAGGGTTGGTCGATAACATAGGAACCAATCTAAGTCTAGGGTATGTGTGTGAGCAAGTTTGTGTGTGCGTGTGTGTGTGTGTGTGTGTGTGATTGCATACGTAGAAGTAAAGGCAACGTCAAGAGACGGAGCAACACCAGTGTAAAACAGACAGACAGATAGACACACACACATACACACACACACACACACACACACGCACAACACACACACACACACACACACACGCACAAAGAAGAGAGAACGTTCTGTTAAGGGTAAGACACACAACAGGAAACAGAGCTCAAAGTAAAATCAGTATAATCAGTGCCTCTAGGAGGCTACTAAGCCTGAAGAACAAACAGAGGGACTGGAATTATGGTACGAGAGAGAGAGAGAGAGAGAGAGAGAGAGAGAGAGAGAGAGAGAGAGAGAGAGAGAGAGAGAGAGAGACCCATCCCCCCTGCGCAAGGCCAATGTTGTATATCTTCCGTGTCACAGTAAAGGGTTGGGTTACCAATTAATCCTTTGTTGTAGCGATGTTTGTCCTGAAGTTTCTGTGCCTTGTTTGTTTCCCATTTTTTTTTCCCCTCCCATGGCTTTCTTAAAGAGGATAAACGACATCCAAGAGATATATTTTCAACGCGTTCCTCTCAAAGGTGGCCTTTGATCGCTGGACCACAGACTAACACAGACACACACACACACATACAAAATGAAAAAAATTGGTTACGATAGACTGAACACTTTCTGTCTTTTGCCTGCTTTTTGTTTACAAAAGCGTGGTTTGCAGGAGTGCAGATACACAATAATGGGCCACGCCCAGTGTAGGACACACCCACAGCCTGTACTGCATAGTCTTATTTATTTAAACTGGTTTGGACCGCTCGCTGAGAAGTAAAGCCAAGCCCCATGTGGCAATGTGCTGGTGGATGATATTTCATCTTAATGCAATGAGGGATTCACTTATGAACAATACATGAGGTAGGGAAGGTACTGAAAATACGGAGGAAATGTTTTATGACCTGCGGGAATAGCTGGTAGGTTAACATACCACACGGAAGTGAGGGATTGCCTATACGTACAAATGTCAGCTGAACACTAAAGATTTCTGGCAACATGGAACTCTGGTCCATTAATATTTGCTTTAATAGTTCCCATATGAATAATGGATTTGCAAATAGATTAGGGCAGAAGTACAACATTAAATTTGATTGCGCCGGCTGATGCAAAAGGATTGGATGACATACAAATACGTATATATATATATATATATATATATTTTTTTTTTTTTTTTTTTTTTTCATACTTTGTCGCTGTGTCCCGCGTTTGCGAGGTAGCGCAAGGAAACAGACGAAAGAAATGGCCCAACCCTCCCCATACACATGTACATACACACGTCCACACACGCAAATATACATACCTACACAGCTTTCCATGGTTTACCCCGGACGCTTCACATGCCTTGATTCAATCCACTGACAGCACGTCAACCCCTGTATACCACATCGCTCCAATTCACTCTATTCCTTGCCCTCCTTTCACCCTCCTGCATGTTCAGGCCCCGATCACACAAAATCCTTTTCACTCCATCTTTCCACCTCCAATTTGGTCTCCCTCTTCTCCTCGTTCCCTCCACCTCCGACACATATATCCTCTTGGTCAATCTTTCCTCACTCATTCTCTCCATGTGCCCAAACCATTTCAAAACACCCTCTTCTGCTCTCTCAACCACGCTCTTTTTATTTCCACACATCTCTCTTACCCTTACGTTACTTACTCGATCAAACCACCTCACACCACACATTGTCCTCAAACATCTCATTTCCAGCACATCCATCCTCCTGCGCACAACTCTATCCATAGCCCACGCCTCGCAACCATACAACATTGTTGGAACCACTATTCCTTCAAACATACCCATTTTTGCTTTCCGGGATAATGTTCTCGACTTCCACACATTTTTCAAGGCTCCCAAAATTTTCGCCCCCTCCCCCACCCTATGATCCACTTCCGCTTCCATGGTTCCATCCGCTGACAGATCCACTCCCAGATATCTAAAACACTTCACTTCCTCCAGTTTTTCTCCATTCAAACTCACCTCCCAATTGACTTGACCCTCAACCCTACTGTACCTAATAACCTTGCTCTTATTCACATTTACTCTTAACTTTCTTCTTCCACACACTTTACCAAACTCCGTCACCAGCTTCTGCAGTTTCTCACATGAATCCGCCACCAGCGCTGTATCATCAGCGAACAACAACTGACTCACTTCCCAAGCTCTCTCATCCCCAACAGACCTCATACTTGCCCCTCTTTCCAAGACTCTTGCATTTACCTCCCTAACAACCCCATCCATAAACAAATTAAACAACCATGGAGACATCACACACCCTTGCCGCAAACCTACATTCACTGAGAACCAATCACTTTCCTCTCTTCCTACACGTACACATGCCTTACATCCTCGATAAAAACTTTTCACTGCTTCTAACAACTTGCCTCCCACACCATATATTCTTAATACCTTCCACAGAGCATCTCTATCAACTCTATCATATGCCTTCTCCAGATCCATAAATGCTACATACAAATCCATTTGCTTTTCTAAGTATTTCTCACATACATTCTTCAAAGCAAACACCTGATCCACACATCCTCAAGGATGCAAAACCACAAGGACAAACAAAATATGGACTGTTCAGCGCTTTCGTTGATTACATTTTCAAAACTGAGCACAGATAGAGAACCAGAATATAATGCACCAGCCGCCAGTGGGTGGGGCAGGCAAATGAACTGAGACGAGTGAAGAAATTAGGGCACAAGTCATCCTCGACGTCTTCACCTCTCTCTCTCAAGTTACAAGCTCAGGTTAACCTATGTTCTGGGAAACATATTGACATTCTTTGCATTAGTGAAGTTATCAAGGTTATAAAAAAATCATTTTGATTCATATGAACATCTCTACTATGTTTGATAAGAGACTATTCAGAAATTCATTTATCGACCACTGAGTTATTGCATGTGATGTTCTTAGCATTGCACTAGTCAACCTGATGAGCAGGATCTCTAAGGCGAACAAATATTGCATCAAGTCTTTGACCATACCTAACACCTTTGACCATACCTAACACCTTTTTTATGCTGCTTAACCCAAACACTAAGACCCTTGCCAGTTTGACCACACTCTATACAAGGGATATTTGAACAGTTACAGAATTTCTGATTAGAAATATCCCCGTAAGGAGTATGCACAACTTTACACAGATTAAACTGGTAAGATTCTTTGGGGTAGGGTCAAAAAACATGGTGTTGGGTTTGGTTAAAAATTGAGTGCCATATTTGTTCACTTCAGAGATTTGTGTCATTAGATTCATTGTTACAGTAGCTCAGTAATGGATGGAAGTAGTGTTGAATTGTCTATCATCAAACAGAGTTACATATATCAATCAAAATGGCAATATATATGAAGTACTCTAGATTGGTTCATATGTGAAAAATCTTTACACGTTTTCGAGAACAGAGGTTAACTTGAGCTTGTAACTTGAGAGAGGTAGGGGTTTTCGAGGGTGACATGTGCTACAATCACCTCCCTTGTCTCTTGATTCATTTAGCTGCGTCGCCCAGTTGGAACATCATATTCTGGTTTTCTCTGTCTGTACCCAGTCTTGACAGAATGATTATACGAAAGCGTTCGACACTTCGTATTTTCCACTTCCTTGTGGTTTTACCTGCTTTTTGCATATATATATATATATATATATATATATATATATATATATATATATATATATATATATATATATATATATAATCAATTGTGATTACACCAAGATCTCTATCTATGAAAGAGTAATAGTTTAACCAAAACATTTTTCCAGAGGTTCCTGCAGTTCAATACTGCCCTACTTCCAGTAGCAGGGAAATGTAGACCCCTTTGGAGTGAGTTCTCTGACGAGACTCGGTCTTTGACGAGACTCTACGACCAGTGATGCAGCCTGCCAAAGATGATTTTCACTTGTACAAAATTCCATTGGAAATCAGGTGCAATTTATGTCCATATGAGCACTTAGTGATCAGAGGGTAATGAACCATACCGTAAAATAGTAAATTACTACTCTTACCTCTAGTCTAAAAGACATAAGCCTCTCACATGAGGTGATAATGGTTAGATCACTCCACTAAGCACCAAATTGAGGCACTCACTGGTCTTATTAGCGGCCGACCCATGAATAAAGAGGAAATTAGTCGAATGAGTCCCTAAATTGTCCCCAACGCCAGCTTTCACAACACTAGATTAATGCGCATTCATCATTCATAATGACACAGTACGGCAATCATGGGGATGTATTTATGCACCCGCCTCGCTGGGACTGGAAAATGAACGCTGTTAAATTCCTCATCAACTGCGGTTTGCTGTAATTACTGGAGTAATGTGGAAACACACGAATGGGTCTATGCTGGCAAAGACTGAAGACCTCTGGAGATATACAGAGTGACTGCGTCTCTTGGTTTCATTGTCGCTCCTAAACTTTAATCCTGTGTAACTATTAACAGTAACTGAACAAGATTCATTACAGTGAGAGAGACATATATCCTTGTTTTAAGAGTAAAAGTCAATTAGTTGTAAGTATATACTTCCCTGAACAGTGTGCTTAAAAAGACATGACCCCCTTGCCATGAATAGACCTGGTTCGTTTGTCTGGTTCTTTGTTCTTTACGCCTATCAACCACCAGGGTCATTTAAGGCCTTCAACGTCAAGCTACTACTACATCTACCAATGGAAATATCTATATAACACCAGCGTCAGATGTTGAGGATCATTCTGTAAGACCCTATGTATTCTCACTATGCAAGAGGTCTATGTATAGACCTGGCTAATTCAGTGAAAATCAAGAGCAACAACAACGGGAGAAAATATCTTGCAGGAATAGAAATCGATAATAGAACTCTCAACAACGCTGGTTCGTAGGTCCATTGCTGCATGCCAAAGCTTCCTCGGGTCATACAAAATATGAAAGAACGGAGTTAGTGATGTGCCTTCGTCCCAATGGGTAGGGAGTGAATAAATGGTCCGTCCAGCCCCGCTGCCTTTTATTTCCGTACGGTGACCAATCATGGCTGTCCTTCCGCTGTGATGAATGACTCCTGCAACTGCTGGGTATATGGAGACGTCCTGATTCGAGCACGATTCTAGCACTTTACATCCTCAGAGGAATATGAATACCTGGGAGTGACGTGTGGTCTCGCCAAGCACGCTAGTGATGTATCTAATGGGTGAAAATGCGGACGTTGACTTATTCAAGGATATCAAAACAGTCTCCTTCTATGATTTAGAATGATGGTGTGCGCACATATACCAGCGCTACTGTACTGATAAGAACTCCCTCCCTCCCTTCCTGCTGGAGTGTTGGAAGGATTTACGATAAGTAAAATGGGAAGCCTTGCTTATGATGATCACGTTGTCGAAGGTATGACTCTTATTTACGCTGATGTGTGCCAACAGAGACCTGATTCTTACAAGACCCTGAGTCTAAGGGACCTAAATTCAGAGATCTGACCTCTACAAGACCTGGAGTACAAAGGATCTGAATTCACAGACCTGACCTTTACGGGACCTGGAGTACAAGGGACCTGAATTCACAAACTTGACCTTACTGAAGTTGGAGTCTAAGGGACCGAAATTTAAAGTCTTGATCGTTACATGACCTGGAGTAGAAGGGAACTAATATTAACAGACCTGACCCCTTACAGGGCCTCGAGTCTAAGGGAACTGAATTCATGAATAATAGCGTGGTAGGACCTCAGATGATCACACTGACTGACGGGCTGCTGCTGGTTTTTAAGACATCAGAAATGAAATCAACCTCAAGCCAGCATAACCACTCGGAAAAATACTTCCCCCAACCCTTCAAGTTGCACTTATTGTTGGTCACTCATCGTCCTGCAGCGTGCGAGGCTTGCACACCATCAACCCGCCAGTAATAAGGTTGATATCAGTAATCGTCAAAGTAATAGTTTCATCATCATTTTTATGCATTAGGATAAATACATTCTCTGACGAATCTAATCCTTGTTCATAACGTAGAAAAAATGTCTCTTTTATCAAACCTAACCTTACTACCATATCGCTTCTCTTTTGCCTCAGTACATTTTCTTATGATAACAGTGTCAAACAAGTAAGAAATGCACGACATTTAACCTTATATAAGATTAAATAGGCTCACACTTTTATTTCTTAACTATACTACGTAACAAGATCATAGTAAGCATTTTGTTCTTCCCTTGTGACGGTGGAATTAAGCAGAAGTTGAAAATTAGGTCATGAATATTCTACTAAGGGCACATAATTCTCCTCCTTTTGGCCTAGAAAGAAATGCTGCTATAATAAATCCATAAAATGTATAAAACCAACTCGCCAGAAATTCAGTAGCATTAAGTTCAGCAAACTTTTCCCAAGAACTTGTGCAGTTGACCAATAAATTTCTGCATAAGCGGTTTTTCTCTGAAACTTTGGAAATCAGTAAAGTTTGATAACTTTTATTCTTGCTTCTCACCCAGATATTATGGGTAGTATTTTTCCTCCAGCCCAGCTCAAAATTAACGCCTGGGTTTCTTGGCTCGCGCTGTGTCCCATTCTGTAGTGCACATTTTACCTCGTACTCCAAGGCTGAGTTTAATCTTAGATTGGCCTGAGGTTTTGGGGAGCCGGTCTCTTTTGTAGGAAGCCTAAGTACGAGTCGCAAGTCAGTGTCGTAGATGGCGAATACTTCCTCGAAAGATGTAAAGAGGGAACAGCCAACTTGAAATAAAAAATGGAACATTTCAAAAGGATGTAAAGAAAAACTTTTATAGTCATACAGAGTATTGAACGAATGGGATGAAGTGAGTGAAGAAATAGTATTTGCGAACAACAAAGAGAAATCTAGAAAATCGTATGACAGCCGATAAAGACACACTATATTGCTTCGCTTCTAAAACACGAACATTCACATCATGCAGGCAATAAATTCTCATCATTCACATCTTGCAGGCAATAAACTCTCATCATTCACATCATGCAGCAATAAAACTCTCATCATTCACATCATGCAGCAATAAAACTCTCATCATTCACATCTTTTTAGCAGGAGAGTCATATCATTCACATCATGCAGGCAATAAACTCTCATCATTCACATCATGCAGCAATAAAACTCTCATCATTCACATCATGCAGGCAATAAACTCTCATCTTTCACATCTTGCATGCAATAAACTCTCATCATTCACATCTTGCAGGCAATAAACTCCCATCTTTCACATCATGCAGGCAATAAATTCGCACCATTCACATCATGCAGAGCAATAAAACTCTCATCATTCACATCTTGCAGGCAATAAACTCTCATCATTCACATCATGCAGGCAATAAATTCGCACCATTCACATCATGCAGGCAATAAACTCTCATCATTCACATCTTGCAGGCAATAAATTCGCACCATTCACATCATGCAGGCAATAAACTCCCATCTTTCACATCATGCAGGCAATAAATTCGCACCATTCACATCATGCAGGCAATAAACTCTCATCATTCACATCTTGCAGGCAATAAACTCTCATCATTCACATCTTGCAGGCAATAAACTCTCATCATTCACATCTTGCAGGCAATAAACTCCCATCTTTCACATCATGCAGGCAATAAATTCGCACCATTCACATCATGCAGGCAATAAATTCGCACCATTCACATCATGCAGCAATAAAACTCTCATCATTCACATCATGCAGGCAATAAATTCGCACCATTCACATCATGCAGGCAATAAACTCTCATCATTCACATCATGCAGCAATAAAACTCTCATCATTCACATCATGCAGGCAATAAACTCCCATCTTTCACATCATGCAGGCAATAAATTCTCATCATTCACATCATGCAGGCAATAAACTCTCATCATTCACATCATGCAGGCAATAAACTCTCATCATTCACATCATGCAGCAATAAAACTCTCATCATTCACATCATGCAGCAATAAAACTCTCATCATTCACATCATGCAGGCAATAAACTCTCATCATTCACATCATGCAGGCAATAAATTCTCATCATTCACATCATGCAGGCAATAAATTCGCACCATTCACATCATGCAGGCAATAAATTCTCATCATTCACATCATGCAGGCAATAAATTCTCATCATTCACATCTTTTTAGCAGGAGAGTCATATCATTCACATCATGCAGGCAATAAACTCCCATCTTTCACATCATGCAGGCAATAAATTCTCATCATTCACATCATGCAGCAATAAAACTCTCATCATTCACACATGCAGGCAATAAATTCTCATCATTCACATCTTGCAGGCAATAAACTCTCATCTTTCACATCTTGCATGCAATAAACTCTCATCATTCACACATGCAGGCAATAAACTCCCATCTTTCACATCATGCAGGCAATAAATTCTCATCATTCACATCTTGCAGGCAATAAACTCTCATCATTCACATCATGCAGGCAATAAATTCTCATCATTCACATCTTGCAGGCAATAAACTCTCATCATTCACATCATGCAGGCAATAAATTCTCATCATTCACATCTTGCAGGCAATAAACTCTCATCATTCACATCATGCAGGCAATAAACTCTCATCATTCACATCATGCAGGCAATAAATTCGCACCATTCACATCATGCAGGCAATAAATTCTCATCATTCACATCATGCAGGCAATAAATTCGCACCATTCACATCATGCAGGCAATAAATTCTCATCATTCACATCTTGCAGGCAATAAACTCCCATCTTTCACATCATGCAGGCAATAAATTCTCATCATTCACATCTTGCAGGCAATAAACTCTCATCATTCACATCTTGCAGGCAATAAACTCTCATCATTCACATCATGCAGGCAATAAATTCTCATCATTCACATCATGCAGGCAATAAATTCGCACCATTCACATCATGCAGGCAATAAATTCGCACCATTCACATCATGCAGGCAATAAACTCCCATCTTTCACATCATGCAGGCAATAAATTCTCATCATTCACATCTTGCAGGCAATAAACTCCCATCTTTCACATCATGCAGGCATAAACTCTCATCATTCACATCATGCAGGCAATAAACTCTCATCATTCACACATGCAGGCAATAAATTCGCACCATTCACATCATGCAGGCAATAAACTCTCATCATTCACATCATGCAGGCAATAAACTCCCATCTTTCACATCATGCAGGCAATAAATTCGCACCATTCACATCATGCAGGCAATAAATTCTCATCATTCACATCATGCAGGCAATAAATTCTCATCATTCACATCTTGCAGGCAATAAACTCTCATCATTCACATCATGCAGGCAATAAATTCTCATCATTCACATCATGCAGCAATAAAACTCTCATCATTCACATCATGCAGGCAATAAATTCGCACCATTCACATCATGCAGGCATAAACTCTCATCATTCACATCATGCAGGCAATAAATTCGCACCATTCACATCATGCAGGCAATAAACTCTCATCATTCACACATGCAGGCAATAAACTCCCATCTTTCACATCATGCAGGCAATAAATTCTCATCATTCACATCTTGCAGGCAATAAACTCTCATCATTCACATCATGCAGGCAATAAACTCTCATCATTCACACATGCAGGCAATAAACTCTCATCATTCACATCATGCAGCAATAAAACTCTCATCATTCACATCATGCAGGCAATAAACTCCCATCTTTCACATCATGCAGGCAATAAATTCTCATCATTCACATCATGCAGCAATAAAACTCTCATCATTCACATCATGCAGGCAATAAATTCGCACCATTCACATCATGCAGGCAATAAACTCTCATCATTCACACATGCAGGCAATAAACTCCCATCTTTCACATCATGCAGGCAATAAATTCGCACCATTCACATCATGCAGGCAATAAATTCGCACCATTCACATCATGCAGGCAATAAACTCCCATCTTTCACATCATGCAGGCAATAAACTCTCATCATTCACATCATGCAGGCAATAAACTCTCATCATTCACGTCATGCTGGCAATAAACTCTCATCATTCACAACGTGCAGGCAATAAACTCTCATCATTCACATCATGCAGGCAATAAATTCGCACCATTCACATCATGCAGGCAATAAACTCTCATCATTCACATCATGCAGGCAATAAACTCTCATCCTTCACATCATGCAGGCAATAAACTCTCATCATTCACATCATGCAGGCAATAAACTCTCATCATTCACATCATGCAGGCAATAAATTCTCATCATTCACATCATGCAGGCAATAAACTCAGGCAATAAACTCTCATCTTTCACATCTTGCATGCAATAAACTCTCATCATCCAACTCTCTCAAGCACTAACGCCTCATAATTCACATCTTCCTAAGAGTACCTTGTCGATCGCACTTTCCAAACACTATGATCTCGCCATTCACATGTTCTACACAGTGAGGTGTCGTCATTCCTACCTCTCTAGCACTGAGGGTCTTATCATATATATCATTTAAACAGTATGGGAATCTCTTTAACCGTTCATATCCCTACTCTATGTTATTACTGGCCATAGGAATCATTATAACCAGACTAGAATTAAACAAATGATTCCACTTCAAATCCCAATAGCTTTTGATATGATAATATGAGCGTTTTGTTATTCTAAACATTCTCTATATTTAAGAAAAGACTCGTGTATATACTATAGGCATTCTTTTGTCGGGGAGAGAGAGAAGAATGAATGACAAAGAAGCACAAAATCCAATAAACGAAATTTCTATTTTTCGATTACGTAAGTGTGTGGGATACATGGAGTACAATTTATCATTCAGTGTGATGACCTACGCCCCCTGACTCCCTCCCTTCCCCAGTGTGCTCAAAAGGTTTGTGAAAAATAATTTTACCCATTTCAGTGAAATTTGTGGAACTGTTTTTTTTTTTACCTGCTTCGTTTGAACAAAAAGCTTGGCTGATTGATATCCGACGATGAAACTGTTATTCAGACCCAACATATGCATAAATACAGCTATGAATTTTATATATATATATATATATATATACATATATATATATATATATATATATATATATATATATATATATATATATATATATATATATATATATACATATATATATATATATATATATATATATATATATATTGCTGTAGGTCACATCGGTGCCCATGATCTAGTTTTTGCTGATAACTACAAGGAAAAGGAAACACGACAAGTTTCCAAGTGCACTTTCACGTAACGATCACATGATACAAGAATTAGATAGAAGACGTAGAACAGTCAGCTTATATACAAAAGAGAGCCGGAGCTAAGACGACGTCGGTACACAAGTGTTGCTGGAAAGCACTTGTATACCAAAGGCGTTTTAGCTCCTCTATTTTGTATTCAAGCTGCAGTTCTACATCTTCTGTCTCATATAAGGTCTCGGGTTCGAGGCATGCTGTTCGAGGTTTGTATGTTCTGTGGAAGTGCACGTTCATATGCACTATATATATATATATATATATATATATATATATATATATATATATATATATATATATATATATATATATATATATATTTCTTTTTTTTCATACTTCTGTTCCTTCTTCTGGAAAAGTAAAAACTGGAGGGGAGGATATCCAGCCCATTCTTAAGACTTTCCACAAAGCACCTTTATCAACACCAGATCCATAATTGCCTCATATAAATACATCTCTGTTTCTTAAAGTATTTCTCATACACAAATTTCAAAGCAAACATCTGATCCATACATCCTCTGACCACTTCTGAAACCATACTGATCTCAATAAAACTGATGCTCTATACCTACCTTCACTCAATCAAAGCCTTCCATACCCCTTACTAGGTGCACTCATAAAAACTAATTCCTATGTAGTTTGAACACTCACCTTTATCTCCCTTGCCTTCATACATGCATTCCGCAAATAGTGATTGGCAAATGATTGGTGGACTTGTATGAAAAAGCGGCAGGAGGTCAAGTGGAATGTACAGGAGATTGAAAAACAAAGTGAGAGTTGGTATGGGAGAGTATCATTAAAATTTGAGGAGAATAAGATATTTTGGAAGGAGTTTAATAATGTGAGAAAAATAGGAAAACAAAGAGGAAATATTGGTGAAGGGGACAAAAAGGGGGAGTGGTAACAGGTATCGAAGTGAGGAGATAGAGTGAGTATTTTGAAGGACTGCTGAATGTGTTTAATGATAGGGTAGCAGATGTGGGTTATTTGGGTCTGGGTGCCACACGAAGTGAAAGAGTCATCAAAAATGATTTCTTGAAGAGTGAGGAGGTGTTGGAAGCTTTACATAACATCAATGTGGCAAGGTGGCTGGAATGAATGGCACTACAGTTGAACCTATTAAAAATGATGTGACTGTGTTGTTGACTGATGCTAAGGATATTCACTATATGTATGGATCATGGTGTGGTGCCTGAGGATTGGTGGAATGCATGTGTAGTGCCATTGTATATAGGCAAGGGGGATAAAGGTGAGTGTTCAAACTACAAAGGCATAAGTTTGTTGAGTATACCTGGTAAGTTGTTCGGGAGGGTATCGATTGAGAGGTTGCAGGCATGTACAGAGCATCAGACTGGGGAGGAGCTGTGTGGTTTGAGAAGTGGTAGAGGATGTGTGGATCAGGTGTTTACTTTAAGGAATATATGTGAGAAATAATTACAGAAATATTTCTGGATCTGGAAGAAGCATACGATAGGGTCATAGAGATGCCTTGTGGAAGGTCTTAAAGATATACTGCGCGGGAGAAAAGCTGCTAGAAGCAGTGTGAAGTTTTTGTCAACGGTGTAAGGAATGTATACAAGTAAGAAGAGAGGGGAGTGAATTCTTCCAAGTGAAGGTTGGTCTGCAACAGGGCTGTATGATGTTTGCCTCTCTCTCTCTCTCTCTCTCTCTCTCTCTCTCTCTCTCTCTCTCTCTCTCTATATATATATATATATATATATATATATATATATATATATTTTTTTTTTTTTTTTTTCAAACTATTCGCCATTTCCCACATCAGCAAGGTAGCGTTAAGAACAGAGGACTGGGCCTCTGAGGGAACATCCTCACCTGGCCCCCTTCTCTGTTCCTTCTTTTGGAAAATTAAAAAAAAAAAAACAAGAGGGGAGGATTTCCAGCCCCCCGCTCCCTCCCCTTTTAGTCGCCTTCTACGACACGCAGGGAATACGTGGGAAGTATTCTTTCTCCCCTATCCCCAGGGATAATATATATATATATATATATATATATATATATATATATATATATATATATATATGTATATATATATATATATATATATATATATATATATATATATATATATATATATATATACACATACTCAAAAAAAAGTTTTTTCGTACTCAAGGCTCAACAATACACAACTCTCTATTAAGGAAATCCAGCACTGAGATTACCTACTGTGACATACCAATATATGAACATCGACAACCTGCTGACATATGTCCGGATTAATTAAACGTAAATACGTTCGTCCGATATTGATGTAGAGGGGAAAAATGTTATTGGTGCATCACTGGTCGTTTAAATTTTCATTATATCAGCTCACTAACTTCTCGGGTGTTCTTCACGTCTATGTAACTAGATAACTATCGTATTCGTGTTCCTAGTATGCGTGTGTCTGTGTGATTCACATGTTCCTGCTGTGGCAGTTATCATGCATGTCTTCTATGCTCTCAGTGTGTCTGTGTCTGTCTGTCAGTGTGTAATGGAAGTGTGCGTCTTAGTACGTCTGTTTTCTATGCTTTCGTGTTTATATCTATATTTTTTCTTCTTTTTCGTTTTATCCTTTGTCATTTCCCCGCGTTTGCCTGAGTGTCTTTGTGCCTCTCTATTTATTCTGCCTGGTAGTGAAGCTCTGAATGTATATTCGAGTGTGTATATGTATGTATATAGAGAGCATGATGTACGCTACTCTTGAACAAGCTGAATCCCTCAATATATATATACGTTATATACATCACATTATCGCTTTGATACACCGATATATAATTTGATACACCGAAGTATTTTTGATGCAGATCTTTGTGATAGAGGTAGCGGTATGTTCCTTGATAAAGATACCGATTTATCTTTTTTACATCGATACCGTTATCTTTGTGATAGAGATACCGATATATTTTGGAGAGATACGGATATCTTTATGACAGCGAAACTGATAAAGAAACGCTATGGCTAAGATGATATCCAGCAACAGGGACATGAGAAGGGGCGGCAGGTATGTGGGTTGAACTTGGCAATTTGTCGATCAATGAAAGATTCGAACATAAGATTCGAAGCTGATGACTCGACCAGTCCAAGCACGGGCATAAGTGAGTGGTCTATACGTACTCGGCACAGTACTGGTAAGTGGCCCTGAACTTGGCACAGTGCTGGTAAGTGGTCCTGAACTTGGTACAGTGCTGTTAAGTGGCCCTGAACTTGGCACAGATCTGGTAAATGTTCCTGAACTTGGCACAGTGCTGGTAAGTGGTTCTGAACTTGGCACAGATCTGGTAAATGGTCCTGAACTTGGCACAGTGCTGGTAAGTGGCCTTGAACTTGGCACAGTGCTGGTAAGTGGCCCTGAACTTGGCACGGTGCTGATAAGTGACTTCGAACTTGTCACAGTCTTGGTAAGTAGCCCAAACTTAGCACAGTCTGGTAAGTAGCCCCAAACTTGTCAGGGTACTGGTAATTGGCCTCAAACTTGTCAAAGTGCTAGAAAATGGCCTCGAACTTGATAGAGTGCTAGTAATTGGTCTCGAACTTGGCACAGGACTGGTAGGTGGGCTCGAACTTAGCACAGTGGTAGTAAGTGACCTCAAACTTGGCAAAGTGCTTGAGAGTGGTCCGTGGCAGGCAGTCAGCACAAAAAAATAATTGATAAACAGAACATGATATTCGAAATTCGATGAGATCAAGATATAAAAATATATGAGAAGAGTTAAAACTGCTGCTACTTAGGAGAAGTGGATTTACGATCTGTTGGAGCATTTCCTAAGGGAGCGATATCATTCTCTTTTTTTTCACCCTCTCTCTCTCTCTGTAACCTCACATCCCCCCAAAACCTCACCCTTATCTCTCTTTTTGTCCCCCTCCTGCCTGCCGCTCGTCACCAGCGTAGTGATACCATTATGCGTCGTTATTGCTTCGTCGAAGACAAAGAACTTGAAACACACCACGATCATACACTCGCTCTCTTGCTTTCATTTAGAATTACATTATATTCCACTGGTCTGTACTTTTCGCAGGGAATAACAGTCTGGAAAAGATTAGCTCAGCATATTTTTTCTCTATTTTTTTTTTCACCTCCGCGTATCTGTGTTCTTTTTTTCTTTTTAATCAACAATTAGGATGCTCGTCAATTTCAGCTTTTAATCAAGCTGTTTCCCCAGTTGCCCTTCAACTAGAGGCCCCTATCTCTCTCTCTCTCTCTCTCTCTCTCTCTCTCTCTCTCTCTCTCTCTCTCTCTATATATATATATATATATATATATATATATATATATATATACATAAAGAGAGAGAGAGAGAGAGAGAGAGAGAGAGAGAGAGAGAGAGAGAGAGAGAGAGAGAGAGAGAGAGATACATATCATCATTATCATATTATAATACTTAGTCGCTGTTTCCCGCGTCAGCGAGGTAGAGCAAGGAAACAAACAAAGAATGGCCCAACCACTCATACACACACACACACACACACACATATATATATATATATATATATATATATATATATATATATATATATATATATATATATATATATACATATATATTCTTTGGCGCTTTACTACTGAACCCAGAGCGTCCGGTTGCGCCCGTTTGCATATTTTCAGAATTAATTTTGATCCTGAATTCATTAAATTTAGAGAGCTTCTCTAACGCTATAACGATATATATATATATATATATATATATATATATATATATATATATATATATATATATATATATATATATATATATATATATATATATATATATATATATATATATATATATATATATATTATTAGAACTTGTGTTGTTTTGGCTATAGACCATCATTTTGTAGGCGACATATGCTAAATTCATCCTACTCTGGGATACGATCATGTTATTGGCATCCTCACTTATGGACCAGCGGACTCATTACATGGCAGGGTTGTGGTGGTAGAGAAGCACAGTGTGGACGGTGATGGATACATGGCAAATATGGATCTCTTGTGGTGAGGAACGGTTGTGTTCCGACCGTGTTCGTGGTTACTATAACTGTGGCTGTGGTTTTGTATAGTATTGCTCGTCATGCTTGAGTATGTGTGATTAGATTTATCATTTTCAAGGGTATTAGCCATTCTTGCATTGGCAAAAAAAATTTCGTGTATGTTGCGTGTCAACACAGCCATCTGCATTGCTGCAGTGAATGGAGCTTATATCAGCATATGTTCACCGTATATATATATATATATATATATATATATATATATATATATATATATATATATATATATATATAACGACGTGTCAAAAAGGGTTTCATGTCGTGTTTTTCTTTTTGTTATCCGAGATACAGAGGTGGTGGAGGATAGACAGTAATGAATGTTATAAGTGATAGAGAATAAACAGCAGTGAATGTTGTAAGTGGCCGAAGATAGACAATAATCTATGTTGTAAGTGGTGAAGGATGAACAGTTATGAAGTTATGACTCGGAAATGTGTTGTTAATCTGTGGATTATACACGGGTGCGACCCACGAGGATAAGAATAGTGAACTCCAACATGCGTCATCCAGGCTCTTGTCTCCTTTTTCTCACTCTTACCAGCTTTGACTTGGTGGCATGTCTTGTGGGATCAGAGCCTGGAAACATTTGTTCCAGTGCTACGTTGATCCTTCATATACCCAGTAGGGTTCTCAGTGTAGCATGAAAAGACAATCTTAATGAAATATGCAAACAGGCAGGGAAAGTGAGACGTCTCCACATGATCAAAGATGTATGGCATTTCTTCAGGCGACTCCTTACAGAGGCTCCGAAGACTCGTCTCTTTCAATATTTCATCTCGATATTCATGAAGTACTGTATTCAGTATTCTACTATGATATAGAACTTGATGAAGTGACTTTGAGAACCCAAGTGATGAAATGAATGAGAGGATGTTAATGTTCCCTCCTCTGACGTTTGATTTCTCGAGATACAGGGGAAAATATGAGACCATGGTATTCCCTGCGTGTCGTAGAAGGCATTAAAAGTAGTGTCAGCGAGGAGCAGAAAACACTTCTCTTCTCGTATTGTAATTTCTAAAAGATGGAACAAAAGAAGGAGCCAAGCAAGGAGTGCTCATCATCCTCAAAGGTTCCAGCTCGGGTGCGGATAAAACCAGGATAAAGGGAGAAATAGAGAGTATATCTGGGGAAAAGAACCTGGATATTCTACCTCTGGGTGAAACTGAGCTCAAGGGGAAGGAGTAAAAATGCTTTGGATATATCCTAGGGAATAAAGTCAAGAGTTAATTGTATCAAGTCTGATGGCCACAGAATGAAGCAAAAGTTGAAACAGGAGTTTTGGGAATGTGTCAAAGAGCGTAAGGAAGTTAGCCACAAACTGCTCTTGGTAAGATTGAATTACAAGAAATGGGTGATTGGTAGTAAGAAGAGGGAGGAAGAGAGGCGAGTGTTTTGAGAGTAGCTGAGTGAGTGCGTTAGCAATTCTGATGGGCTAGCTCGAGTAACAATGTTGGGTGATTTGAATGCAAGAGTGGGTGATGCAACAGTTGAGGGTATAACTGGGTGACATGGGAATAACGATGATGGGTGATATGAATGCAAGAGTAGGTGATGTAACAGTTGAGAGTATAATTGCGTAACTTTGGGAACCCATTCTGAATAAAAGAATGTGCAGGTTGTGGAGCTATTAGGTGATACAGGGCTGGTGATTAGGGATACTTGGTATCAAAAGGGGGACATGCAAGAGTCAACGTGGGCTAGTTGGGTTAACGGTGAGCGGACATGAATAGATTATGTCCTAACCTATAGGTGTGCAAAAAAAGGAAAAAGAGACTTTCGACAGAAAATGTGCCAAGACAAGCAGCTGCTGGGAAGTCTGATCACTTCTTAGCAGAAGATAGGGTGAAGATTCTAAAGGCAGAAAGAAAAAATGGAATAGAGATAATGGATGGGAAGAGGGTTATGAAAGTGACTGACCTTGGTAAAGAGGCTTGTGATGGAAGACATCAGGAGAGATTGGGTGACAAATGGCAATAGGTGTGATCAAACGAAACTAGGGAAGTGGGTGAGGAATGTTTGATATTCATAGAAGCACTGCTTGCATATGCTAGAGAGGAGTGTGGGATGTGGAAGATGGGAGGTGAGGAAAGGTGGTGTTTGGTGGGAAAAGGAAGTTTGATTGTTAGTGAAGAAGAAATGAGAGTCGTATGGGGTTACCTACTGTGAAGAAGTGTAAGTCACTAGGGGATGCACAGGAGAAATGAACAGGAGGTCATTACGAAAGTGCAGGGGATGAAAAAGAGGGCAAACTTCATGGAGATAAAGAAAATGTTTTGGAGGTGCCTGGGGACTAGCCAAATGCATCAATAGTGTCATTATGTGAATGGGAAGAAGGCAAAACTGAATGATTGAATTAGAGAGATATAAGTCAGTTGAGTTTACCAGGTAAGGTGTATATCAGTGCTGATTGAGAGAGTGGTGGAATGCACAAACCGTCAGATTAGGGAGGAACAATGTGGCCTCAGGAGTGGTAAAGGATGTGTTGAGTCAGGTGTCTGCTGTTAAGAATCTGAGTGAAGAATACTTTGAGAAAGAGAAGGATGTGAGGGAACTAATCCCATGAGCCCTTAAGTAAACCTACGAAGCATCACACCAAGTCCTTTGATCTCCGTCAGTTCACGTGAACCGAAGCTCGAGTACCAACTATCGACTTAGATCGCATCACATCATCACACAGGAGACGATCGATCCGACAGTGTTTATGTTCCGAGGTTATGCCTTACCCGTCTAGCAGCCAAACAAGGTTAGAGACCTGCTTCGTGGAAAAGAGACTTGTGTGAAGAAACACCAGAGAGATTGAGTGTAGAATGGCAAAAGGTGAGGGTAAATAAAGCAGGAAGGGTGGGTGAGGAATGGAAGGTATTTAGTGATGCAGTGTTGGCATGTGCAAGAGATGCATGTAGCATGCGAAAGGTGGGAGGTGGGGAGAATAAAAAGACCAGTGAGTGGTGGATGAAGAAGTAAGATTGCTAGTGGAAGAGAAAAGAGAGGCGTTTGGGTGGTTTTTACAGGGAAGAAGTGCAAGTGATTAGGGGATGTATGATAAGTGAGAGCAGCAGGGAGTCAAGAGGAAGGTGCAGGTGTTGAAAAAGAGGGCAAAGGAGATTCGGGATTTGGGATAAGCGAGTATCAGTAAACTTTAGGGAGAATAACAATATGTTTTGATGGGAGGTAAATAAGGTGCGAAGGACAAAAAGACAAATAGGAATATCGGTTAAGGGGACTTTTAAAAGAGGGAGTGATAACAGGTAACTAGGGAGTGAGAACGAGATGGGTTGAGCGTTTTGAAGGACTGTTGAATGAGTTTGATGATAGAGTTAGCGTTTTGAAGAACAATTAAATGTGTTAGAAGATAGAGTAGCAGATATAGGGTGTTTAGGTCGGAGAGGCATGCAGAGTGGAAAAGTGATGGAGGGAAAGTGAAGAGAGAAAAGGTGGTGAAAGCCTTGCGTAAGATGAAGTGATTGGTTGGCAAAGATTTTCACCTTATGAATGGATCATAGTGAGGTATCTGAAGATTGACGGAATGCATGTAGAGTACCACTGTATAGAGACAAAGGGGGTGAAGGTGTTTCCAAACTACAGAGGAATAAGTTAATTGAGTATACATGGTAAGATGTATGGAAGGGTATTGATTAAGAGGGTAATGGCATGTAAAGAGCATCTGATTTGGGGGGAACAGTGTGCTTTTAGAAATGGTAGAGGACATATGTGTAAGGTGTTGTTTGCCTTAAGAAATGTGCGTGAGAAATACTTACAGAAACAGATAGATCTGTATGTGTCATTTATGAATCTGGAGAAAGCATGTGATGGGGTTAAGAGAGATGCCTTGTGGAAGGTCTTAAAGATATACGGTGTGGGAGGAAAGATGCTAGAAGCAGTGTGCAATATATATAAGGGGTGCAAGGTATACGTACGAGTAGGAGGAGATTAGAGTGAATTATTCCAAGTGAAGGTTGGTCTGCGGCAGGGGAGTGTGATGTCTCCTTGGTTGTTTGTTTATGGATGGGGTGATGAGGGAGGTAAATGCGAGAGTCTTGGAGAGAGGAGCGAGTATGCAGTCGGTTGGGGATGAGAGGGCCTGGGAAGCGAGTCAGCTGTTGTATGCTGTAGATTAAACACTAGTGGCGGATCCGAGTAAGAAACTGCATAAGTTGTTGGCTCAGTTTGGTAGTGGAACAGTGGAAAGAACCCCACCACCAGATTTCTCAACCCATCTTCTGTCTAATCCTTAGGATACACGCGAGTTAAACAGAATCACACTTTAGTGCACACCTCAGTGTATCAAGGCCACATCTCACAGCATCAGGACTATACTGAAGTGTATCATTGCCGCACATTCGTTTACCAGAGCCACACTGAAGTGTACCGGAGGCCACATCTCTGTATACTGAGGACTACACTTCGATGAAGCGGGACGACACTTCAGTATACTGGGAATAACCCAGTAGGGAAGGTCCACACTTCGTCACGCTGGAACTGGCGTCCATCAGGATAGGAACTTCGAAAACATATGGTTCCATTTTTTTTCTTTCGTACACAAGCGTTCTACCTTGACTTTATCGGGGCTGAATTCAGTATGAATGGGTCACACTTACGTATACCGGAGCCATACCTCAGCGTAATCTAGTCACACTTAAGACTAAGAAGTAAAACGTAAGCATATCGACAGCATACATCCTTGTGTATGGAGCATACATCAGTATACTCAGGGTCATTCCAGGGACCTGGATAACACTCTCCCGTACTGGTACACTTGAACATACCACTTTGCTATACAAGAGCCGCGCTTTAGTATAATATGGCCACATTTCACCACAATGAAGGCCAGACTCCAACAGGAGCACTTCAGGCTTAGTGAGCGCCCTGCACCAGCTGGTGTGGGTGAAGCGGCCATCTCCGTTTGTCTCACGATGGCTTCATGAGCCCTTCTGTACCCATTGTTAAATCCTCCTCCCCGTTCAGTGCGTTACACGGTTCGAGGCTTACTGTTCGGGGCTTCGGAGGAAACGCAGACAGGGATTACCCCTTTAGGGTTCTCGGCAGGTTTCTGTGTTATCCAGATTTTCTCTAGTTTCTCTTAAGTACTACTACTACTGTTACTGCTGCTATTACTACTACTACTATTACTACTAGTACTGCTACAGCAAGAACATCTACTACTACTACTACCATAACTGCTTCTAATACTACTAATGATGATACTAATTAGTACTGATAGCAATAACAATGTTACTACTACCACTACTCATACTATGGCTACTACTACTACTACTACTACTACTACTACAACAACTATTACTAACACTACTAGTGCTACTTATACCACTGACATTGCCGCTGTCACCACTTCTGCAAAACTACTAATGCATCTCTTTCACCATTATTGTTCCATGGTACATCATAATGATCTGACCGTCCTTATGAAAAGATTAGTAGTAGATGACCTCGAGTGCAAGGGGACGCAGTCTTCGTTTGTTTTCTTTATATCAACTAGAGAGGCAGTGAGTTGAAACTGTGTGGACTTACATCCACTCCGTCGTAATGCTGGTGTGAGTTCAATGTTGAGCGATAGCTGAATTGCCAGTGACGATAGATCTATACAACATGTATCGAACTTACAAAAAACTACGTTTACCAATTTGTTTAAGGGTTTCATCTTCTGTTGTCACATCATCTAGAGCAAGGGAGTAAGGCAATTATCAGTTTATGTATCTGTGCAGCAGTGGATATGGCCATGGGTTCTCCTTTAGAGTGTGTAAAGCGTTGTTCAGCCCGTCACACCCAAAAGAAATTTTGCTTTTAGACTGTACAAAAAGTGGATTTGTTTTGTCTACAAAGAAGGAAGAGGAAAAGGAAGGAGCCAAGTCTCAATCGTGTCAGATGATATCTTTAAGATTCAGTCATCGATGATGACATTTTTGGTTTCAAGATAAAATTCAGTACCTGATTATATGAACAGAGAACTACTACTACTATTACTACTACAACTACCACTACTATTACTACTACTACTACTACTACTACTACTACTATTACTGTTATTTTGTCTACTTTCTATCCGGATATGATTCATATAAACCACGAAACGAGATCATCCCGACGCTTTCTTTCGCAGGGAACCCGAATAACAGAGGAGTGACCCACTTCAACTACAAGAGAAAATAACCTCACTGTGTAAGCTCTGCTCCGTAAGATATTTGACGGCATATCTAGGTCGAGCATTAGGTTTCAGGGACTACAATATACACCGTAGTTAGGACAGAAGTTCCGGGTCATCTAGCAGCGTCCTGGAGGGGACTCCAAGCTGAGTTCACCATGGAACCAGACTTATAATGAAGGAATAACTCCTAAAGAATTTCATTCGGAGGGGCCAAACTTCACAGAACAACGTTCGCCCACCTACTAAGAGAGAGCCATTTTACTTTCACTTAAACAACAGATAGCAACCGTTTCCGATAATGTTATTGCTTGGGAACGAAAGAGAATCCTTCGGTTGCTTGGAGTTGGGAAATGTTCCTTTCAAACGACCCCCACCATTCCCCTAATGCCTCTAAGTCTTCTCACATTCCCCTAATCCCTCCCAGTCCTCTCTCACTCCCCTAATACCTCCTAGTCCCCCACCACTCCCCTAATACCTCCTAGTCCCCCACCACTCCCCTAATACCTCCAAGTCCCCCACCATTCCCCTAATGCCTCTAAGTCTTCTCACATTCCCCTAATACCTCCAAGTCCCCCACCATTCCCCTAATGCCTCTAAGTCTTCTCACATTCCCCTAATCCCTCCCAGTCCTCTCTCACTCCCCTAATACCTCCAAGTCCCCCACCATTCCCCTAATGCCTCTAAGTCTTCTCACATTCCCCTAATACCTCCAAGTCCCCCACCATTCCCCTAATGCCTCTAAGTCTTCTCACATTCCCCTAATCCCTCCCAGTCCTCTCTCACTCCCCTAATACCTCCAAGTCCCCCACCATTCCCCTAATGCCTCTAAGTCTTCTCACATTCCCCTAATCCCTCCCAGTCCTCTCTCACTCCCCTAATACCTCCAAGTCCCCCACCATTCCCCTAATGCCTCTAAGTCTTCTCACATTCCCCTAATACCTCCAAGTCCCCCACCATTCCCCTAATGCCTCTAAGTCTTCTCACATTCCCCTAATACCTCCAAGTCCCCCACCATTCCCCTAATGCCTCTAAGTCTTCTCACATTCCCCTAATACCTCCAAGTCCCCCACCATTCCCCTAATGCCTCTAAGTCTTCTCACATTCCCCTAATACCTCCTAGTCCCCCACCACTCCCCTAATACCTCCAAGTCCCCCACCATTCCCCTAATGCCTCTAAGTCTTCTCACATTCCCCTAATACCTCCAAGTCCCCCACCATTCCCCTAATGCCTCTAAGTCTTCTCACATTCCCCTAATCCCTCCCAGTCCTCTCTCACTCCCCTAATACCTCCTAGTCCCCCACCACTCCCCTAATACCTCCAAGTCCCCCACCATTCCCCTAATGCCTCTAAGTCTTCTCACATTCCCCTAATCCCTCCCAGTCCTCTCTCACTCCCCTAATACCTCCAAGTCCCCCACCATTCCCCTAATGCCTCTAAGTCTTCTCACATTCCCCTAATACCTCCAAGTCCCCCACCATTCCCCTAATGCCTCTAAGTCTTCTCACATTCCCCTAATACCTCCAAGTCCCCCACCATTCCCCTAATGCCTCTAAGTCTTCTCACATTCCCCTAATCCCTCCCAGTCCTCTCTCACTCCCCTAATACCTCCTAGTCCCCCACCACTCCCCTAATACCTCCAAGTCCCCCACCATTCCCCTAATGCCTCTAAGTCTTCTCACATTCCCCTAATCCCTCCCAGTCCTCTCTCACTCCCCTAATACCTCCAAGTCCCCCACCATTCCCCTAATGCCTCTAAGTCTTCTCACATTCCCCTAATACCTCCAAGTCCCCCACCATTCCCCTAATGCCTCTAAGTCTTCTCACATTCCCCTAATACCTCCAAGTCCCCCACCATTCCCCTAATGCCTCTAAGTCTTCTCACATTCCCCTAATCCCTCCCAGTCCTCTCTCACTCCCCTAATACCTCCAAGTCCCCCACCATTCCCCTAATGCCTCTAAGTCTTCTCACATTCCCCTAATACCTCCAAGTCCCCCACCACTCCCCTAATACCTCCAAGTCCCCCACCATTCCCCTAATGCCTCTAAGTCTTCTCACATTCCCCTAATCCCTCCCAGTCCTCTCTCACTCCCCTAATACCTCCAAGTCCCCCACCATTCCCCTAATGCCTCTAAGTCTTCTCACATTCCCCTAATACCTCCAAGTCCCCCACCATTCCCCTAATGCCTCTAAGTCTTCTCACATTCCCCTAATACCTCCAAGTCCCCCACCATTCCCCTAATGCCTCTAAGTCTTCTCACATTCCCCTAATCCCTCCCAGTCCTCTCTCACTCCCCTAATACCTCCAAGTCCCCCACCATTCCCCTAATGCCTCTAAGTCTTCTCACATTCCCCTAATACCTCCAAGTCCCCCACCATTCCCCTAATGCCTCTAAGTCTTCTCACATTCCCCTAATCCCTCCCAGTCCTCTCTCACTCCCCTAATACCTCCTAGTCCCCCACCACTCCCCTAATACCTCCTAGTCCCCCACCACTCCCCTAATACCTCCAAGTCCCCCACCATTCCCCTAATGCCTCTAAGTCTTCTCACATTCCCCTAATCCCTCCCAGTCCTCTCTCACTCCCCTAATACCTCCAAGTCCCCCACCATTCCCCTAATGCCTCTAAGTCTTCTCACATTCCCCTAATCCCTCCCAGTCCTCTCTCACTCCCCTAATACCTCCAAGTCCCCCACCATTCCCCTAATGCCTCTAAGTCTTCTCACATTCCCCTAATACCTCCAAGTCCCCCACCATTCCCCTAATGCCTCTAAGTCTTCTCACATTCCCCTAATACCTCCAAGTCCCCCACCATTCCCCTAATGCCTCTAAGTCTTCTCACATTCCCCTAATACCTCCAAGTCCCCCACCATTCCCCTAATGCCTCTAAGTCTTCTCACATTCCCCTAATACCTCCAAGTCCCCCACCATTCCCCTAATGCCTCTAAGTCTTCTCACATTCCCCTAATACCTCCAAGTCCCCCCACCACTCCCCTAATACCTCCAAGTCCCCCACCATTCCCCTAATGCCTCTAAGTCTTCTCACATTCCCCTAATACCTCCAAGTCCCCCACCATTCCCCTAATGCCTCTAAGTCTTCTCACATTCCCCTAATACCTCCAAGTCCCCCACCATTCCCCTAATGCCTCTAAGTCTTCTCACATTCCCCTAATACCTCCAAGTCCCCCACCATTCCCCTAATGCCTCTAAGTCTTCTCACATTCCCCTAATACCTCCAAGTCCCCCACCATTCCCCTAATGCCTCTAAGTCTTCTCACATTCCCCTAATACCTCCAAGTCCCCCACCATTCCCCTAATGCCTCTAAGTCTTCTCACATTCCCCTAATACCTCCAAGTCCCCCACCATTCCCCTAATGCCTCTAAGTCTTCTCACATTCCCCTAATACCTCCAAGTCCCCCACCATTCCCCTAATGCCTCTAAGTCTTCTCACATTCCCCTAATACCTCCCAAACCTCTCGCACTCCCCTAATACCTCCAAGTCCCCCACCATTCCCCTAATGCCTCTAAGTCTTCTCACATTCCCCTAATACCTCCTAGTCCCCCACCACTCTCCTAGTCCCACCACTCCCCTAATACCTCCAAGTCTCCCACCACTCTCCTAATGCCTCTAAGTCTTCTCACATTCCCCTAATCCCTCCCAGTCCTCTCTCACTCCCCTAATACCTCCCAATCCTCTCCCGGCCTCCTAATACCTCCCAAACCTCTCGCACTCCCCTTTACTTCCAAGTCCTCTCACACTCCCCTAGTACTTACCAGTCCTCTCCCACTTCCCTGTTTTCCTTAACTTTCACGTTTTGCCATTTTTCACCCAGTCTTGCCTCACACAAGACTCTTTTTCAAGCTCACTCACTGTCATCCCATTCTCCCCTTTCCTTCTGAATAATTTCTTTCTTTCCTAAATCCTACTTTTTCCCTCACCCCTACCAAGACCTGGTCATATATTCAACCAGCTGCCGCTCTCAGCATATTTACATCGACACACAAAAAAAAAGGGGGTCCCATCAGAACATAATCCAATAATGCTCGCTGACTACTAACCAGTATATCCATCTTTTTTAATCAGGTGTTCCCAATCACTACCCGTTTTTCAGCTCAAAAAACTTCACAATCTTTTTTGTTTTTTCATTCATAATCTGTATCTCCGTTCATTCTAGAGATACAATCAGCTACCACTTTAGCCACACTTGCATTTATACCATTCATCACTGTTACTCGATTCCTCACATCGAAAAAGCGGACGGACTCACCTCCTCACAAAACACATACCTCTCTTCCTCACTCCTTTCGCCATCAAGTACATAGGCAGCAGCAACAACCCGCCTTTCGTTGTCCACATTTATCTTCATCCACATCAATCTGAGGCTCACTTCCTCACACTCCTTCAAACATCCTCCCCACAGCAGAGTGCCACCCTTTCATTAGCTCTCACCCTCACATTAACTTTACGCTTAGGACACACACACACACACACACACACGTATATACACTACCAAATACATATATAAGTAAACCAATTTCCATTGTAGTTACGTACTAAGAAATGGTAAAATGATGCTGACAGCCAATTTCCAACCTCCATTCCTCCTGTAAGTTTCGAACAGCAGGATCTCAGGGAAATACAGCTCTTCTGACTTTAATTAAGGAATTGTTGCTCAGAACGACTGTTGCATCTTTCTCGTCAGTGAGCAGTCTTACTAATTGTTCACATTCAATCTAGAACTCACTCTCTGTACCACACTTCACTATGCGAAGCTGGTGATACATATATATAAATTCCTTTGCAAGTACAAACCAGCCATTGTTCTCGGACGTGTAACCTCCGCTTGTGCCACGTCGCCACCAGTTCACACGACCCCAGGAGAGCCTAGGATCCTGTCTCCGCAGCGCTGTTCACTTATAACTTACGACCCCCCGAAGGACTTGTAAAATAAGGGCAATATACTGCTGGCATTTTCCAAGACAGGGTAGGTTAGGTGATAGTGACAATCTTGCAGTTTAGAGCCTGCCATGCAACAAATAGAGGTAGTTGGTGCTGGAGCGTAACGCGTACAGTATTTCAAAACATGGAGAACATACAGGACGCTCAAAGAAAGACGGAATAGTCAAGAAATACATGGGTAACCTTACTTCTTAGGTTATCACGTCGTCAGTTCAATGACAAACTGGATATTGACCCGAGGAATATCCTTACTGTAATTTGAGATCTACGGCTTTGAAAGTCTGGCTACCAATTTCGAAAGTGAGGCGAAAATAGAGCAACGTTAGGTAACAACCATGAATAAATGAATGACGCATTCTGAGTATTACACGTTGACCTTCATTGATATATGTTCCTATGAGTCCACGGGGAAATGAAACACGATAAGTTCCCAAGTGCACTTTCGTGTAATAATCACATCATCAGGTGAGATACAAGAAAGAAATATAAATCAACTGACTTATATTTTTTTTCTTGTATCTCCCCTAATTATATGAGTATTATACGAAAATGCACTCGTGTTTTATTTCCTCGTGCTCATAGGAATATACTTGATCGCGCGCAAAATTGTGATCCTTTCCAATATATATATATATATATATATATATATATATATATATATATACATATGATGGAGGACAAAACTAGGTGTTTGCAAGTACAGACTCCCAATAATGATATACGGATGAGATCCTTGGTCTATAGCTGAGAATGTGCACAGAATGATGGATGTGCTGGAAATAATATGTTTGAGGACAATATGTGGTGTGAAGTGATTTGATCGAGTAAGTAATAAAAGGGTAAGAGAGATGTGTGGTAATAAAAAGGGTGCGGTTGAGAGGCCTGAAGAAGGTATGCGGAAATGGTTTGGGAATATGGAGAGAATGAGTGAGGAAAGGTCGTGTGTGTCAAAAATTGGTGGGGGTGTGGGTGGATTAGGAGGAAACCAAACTGAAGGTCCATGTGTGTGTGTGTGTGTGTGTGTGTGTGTGTGTGTGTGTAGTGTGTGTGTTTGTGTGTGTTACTTGTATCCGCCTCCATGTAATAGCCATGAAAACGAAGGCACGTAAAGAGCAAAGTCATAGAAGATCCTCTCGCCTCAAGGAGCCTACCTTACCGTGCTCCTGTGTGGAATGCAGCATTGAAAAGAATATGTTTCGTAGGATTACGCGCGCGCGCGCGCGAGAGAGAGAGAGAGAGAGAGAGAGAGAGAGAGAGAGAGAGAGAGAGAGAGAGAGAGAGAGAAGTTTACATCAGTGAAAATCTCTCGTGTTGAAAGTGACAAGCCAGTTATTGGCCATCACAAAAATAATATTTCCATATTCAGCAAATTTTCTGCGTCGGACTGGCTGGTTAACGCTGGTCCAGAGATTCCACTAACACTGCACTTGCTACGTACGGTAGCTTATGCTTTGGCTCAGGTATGTATTTATACATTACCAATTCGGACATGTACGATACACTACGGTACTTCTATCAGTTGGTACACGAGAGATAACACTCTAGATCTTTAACGTCCTCCAAGAGACTCGGAGGTTGGTAGATATCCAGACTGGGTTCGGATTTGTAACAGTCGAACACTTCATAAGAATCTAGACAGCTGTCATTCCTACGATAACATACCAGCATCAGGAGGACTTGTAGGATCAGATACGACTTACCTTAATCCAATTCCTTTGCTGGAGGAAGAACAGCGATCTACTGTGATGAAATTGTCCTCGTAAATTCTGCAAAGCCTTGTCGCAGTTGTGTGCCTCCCTTCGCCTGCTTTTGCACCAAGATTACTGTCCGCGTTCCTGAAACCCTCATTTAAAAGTCAGTTGCTACATAATGAAAGTCGAAATTTTATTAATCTAACCGAGTATTTGAATCACCGGTTTGTTTACAGCCATCCAGTCAACAACAATGATTATCAAAGTCATCATAAACCTTATTTTTATTCTAAACTTGATGAAAATTAGAATAATTAATCAGTGGAGCAGTCAAGCAATTAAAGGTTCGTTTGGGCTCTCTGCCTGGCAAGTGATTGCGAAATATATCAAAACTGTTCTCAACCTACAGCAGCAGGTTTCTGATCATCCTAACCTTTACAGCATGAAGGCACAGTACGTACTTGAGCACGAAGGGGGCGTCCCCGAAGTGTGAAGGGATTTTAGCTGAACCCGACGCCTAAGGATCAGGTTAAGGTCAGGCTATACCAAAGAGAAACAAATCCTAGGAAGAAGACCGACCGAACGACTTAAACTTACTCAGCTTAGAGGTGAGAAGGATAAGACGTGAGTTGATACACGTACTGAGTTTGATATATCAAAGGCTTCGATAAACTCGATCTGAAAAGCTACCTCAGGCTAGATTTGTCTGATGTGAAGCGTAGATGAACCTCCGGAGTGTAGTGGTTAGTGTTTCTGGCCGTGATGCATTCACGAGCCACACAGGTTCGAATACTGGTCTCGACATTCGTTCCACAGTAACTTCTCTGTTAACATCGATCTATCCTCAAATTTTATTCGTTATACTTCAAAAAGAAAAAAGAAAATAAGTGAAATTCAACGGGACTTGTTGACAATGCCGGCGTGCGAGCGCCGCTCACCGGCAGAGGTGGGTACTAAAAGAAAAAGGCTCATTGTCGTTCCTGTTTTCTTTTACTTTTTCTATCATCATTTTATAACCTACTCCTGTATTCGCCTTTCCCTTATCTTTGTATCTGAGGCCCCACGCTAAGTCCATACTTACAAAGGAAACCTTATCATCCTTCCACGAAAATCACTGTGTATTGTACCGCACACACAGCAGAAAGCCATATAAAAAAACGGTCACACAATTTTATAACGTATGTTTCCATAGCTTATTTCTATTTCCATGACACATAATCTCACTCACACACGATTTTGTGTGTTCACTGATATGTTAGTCGTAAGATGCAATACGCCGCTGACTGCTGACTGAAATTGACTAAATCCTAATTTCATGTTAAGATGTTAACCTGAATTATCTGAATTACTTGAATTATTCCTATTCTTCTTTATGTTGCCCTGTGTTACCTGCATTACCTGAATCATTTCTGTCTCTCCAGCCATTAGATTGCAACCAATCACTGTGAAATTGGCCAGTGTTGGTTACAGATTCATTTCAAAGAATTCCATTGTTTCACATATCTTCTACGCTCCCGTTGAGACTGACATCTCGCGTGCATTTCCTGAATATCCCTTATAGTTTATCAATGTACAATTAGAGAGGCGGTGCAGACGCTGTGATGTGGAGAGAGAGAGAGAGAGAGAGAGAGAGAGAGAGAGAGAGAGAGAGAGACAAACAATTTCTTCCTGGTGTTACGCAAGACCCACTTTACGCTTCGACTACCTCCAGACACCACCTTATCTACTGGCGGCATATTTCTTGAGCTCTTTCTTAGCAGAATATAAGAGATAGTAAAATGTTAGTCTCCATTCTCTAGTTAGTTTCTATACCAAGAACTAGATTTCACCAAAGCCTTTGACCCGCAGAGTAAAAAAAAAAAGGGGGGAAAAAAAGAAAAACAGGTTTTTCATCTCTCTCTTTTCGAGCTACGAAGGTAAAAGCTTTTATTGGTTTCAAAGTGCTTTTGAGGATGAGCAGAGGTAGTGGATATTACCATCTGACGAAGGATAGAAAGAGAAATCACTTTTACTCTCCCGTCCCTTTCTCGCAGGGCGTTAACGACGATCACAACGGCAATAGAGTTTCAAGTCTCTTAGTCTAATGGAAGGTTTCATCCTCACCAAATGAACCCTAGATACTTCTTGAGGTTGAAACGCTTTCGACTGTGTGTAGCAGACAACATTTTACGTAACTCGCGTAGCTTCTGCCGCCTCATTACTCCCTATTCTTTTACCTCTTCCTCTTTGTCTCTCCCTCTGTCTGACTCCTCCCTCCCTCCCTCCCTCCCTCCCTCTCAACCGCAGGAGGTCCGCAGGGGAGGTGGTGGCTGACTTGGGTAAACAATGAGACCATCGACCGGGACCACTTGTGGTCCTCCACGGTGCCACACGCCTGTCACGCATAAACGAAACTAAAAATGATTTATGGGAGTGAGGTGCTGGCTTCCTGCCACCACGGTTGCAGTGTCTGTACTACTACTACGTTCCGGAGACAGAGTTTTACACTCATTTCCTCTTCCTTCTTAACTATATATATATATATATATATATATATATATATATATATATATATTTTTTTTTCTTTCATACCATTCGCCATTTCCCATGTTAGCGAGGTAGCGTTAAGAACAGAGGATTGGGCCTTTGAGGGAATATCCTCACCTGGCCCCATAATCTGTTCCTTCTTTTGGAAAATAGAAAAAAAAAAGAAAAACGAGAGGGGAGGGTTTCCAGCCCCCCCGCTCCCTTCCCTTTTAGACGCCTTCTACGACACGCAGGGAATACGTGGGAAGTATTCTTTCTCCCCTATCCTCAGGGATAAACTATATATATATATATATATATATATATATATATATATATATATATATGTAATCATATCTTAGTACCCCAGCTTACCTCATTTATCGAGCAGTTTCAATGGCGAGTATCAGAAGGCGAGTTGGCTGTGAGATGGTTGACCTGAACAAGGACTCAATCAAAAGCCCGTGAGATTGTAGGGCAGCCAGGCTGATCTCTACGTTGCGGAGGCTTGTCTGTGAGTGATCATCATTCGTGGGAAAAAATTCTGCACTCGTGCTGCCCCATCTCTTAATCGGGTCTATATGTACAAAGTCTTTTAGTCTTATCTCTGTAAACACATGCATACCACAGGCTAAGCCAGATACTCATTTATCGATCAATTCCGAACAGATAAACAGCTAGGTACGCTATGGGCCAATCGCTACGTTCAGAATTCGAACCCTAGTGGGCCCCTAGTGGTCTGCGTTAGAAGCGCGTTTGTCCGTGTGTGTGTGTGTGTGTGTGTGTGTGTGTGTGTGTGTGTGTGGAGAAATAACAAACGTTCCTTTCTCATACCTCTGATCTGTCTTCGTTTGCATTACTATCATCTACTTGCCTTTTACCCACAAAACACAAAACAAAAAAAGATAATCTGGACAGCACTAACCTGTGACACAAACAACACAGTTAGAATGAAACTGATTTTGTTCACTCCGTCAGAAAATGGCTTTCCGAATTCAATATCAATTACCCTCGACAGCAGCCGACGAACCACTCTGATTGGCCGCATGTGTATGTTGTTTATTTTCATGTCATTTCATCGGTTTTTCAGTGCAGTGATTTTTCATACTTTAAAGAAAATATGATCTATGGTCTAAACTTAGAGAGGAATATATATATATATATATATATATATATATATATATATATATATATATATATATATATATATTTATATATATATGTATATATATATATATATATATATATATATATATATATATATATATATATATATATATATATATATATATATGCACACATTTTCCTTAGTGTTTTATTCAATGTTTTGAATGGGTTCTCATCTTTTCATCGCTAAATTAATCAGGTTTCTTCTGATATAGAGGAAAACAGTTTCTACCAAGTTTTTTCTTTCTGTTCTGCAGCATCACCACCGGCCAGACCCAGTACTGTAATAACAGTAGCGGCTACTAAGCACTGCCATGCCAGCAGCACCAGTGGTGGGCACCACCAGCCCCGGCCACTGCCACACCAGCAGCACCAGTGGTGGTCACCACCAGCCCTGCCCACTGCCACACCAGCAGCACCAGTGGTGGGCACCACCAGCCCCGGCCACAGCCACACCAGCAGCACCAGTGGTGGTCACCACCAGCCCTGCCCACTGCCACACCAGCAGCACCAGTGGTGGCCACCACCAGCCCTGGCCACACCAGCAGCACCAGTGGTGGCCACCACCAGCCCTGGCCACACCAGCAGCACCAGTGGTGGTCACCAACAGCCCTGGCCACTGCCACACCAGCAGGAAGTTGAAAATCCAAGCAAAAAAAATGCCAGGTTTTCTTGAAATTTCCAGCATAGATACTTTTATGTATGCTGAATAGGAATCTGTGGTCAAAATCTAAAAATTCGTATAAATACTCGAGTAATTAGCATTTAAATCTTATCATAATTAGTCCAAGTGCTAATTGAACGGTTAATATTATGAATTACAGTCATATGACACCAAATACTTAAATACCATATAAGATAACATCTATACACAGATTTTCATTAAAATATGAGGAAGTTGAAAATTTGAGCAAAACAAATGCTAGGCTATATATAGCCTTGGATTTTTCTTGATTTTTTTGAAAAAAAGATTTTCTTGAAATTTTCGGTATTGATACTTTTATGTATGCTGAATACGAATCTGTGGTCAAAATCTAAAAATTCGTATAATTAGTCAAGTAATTAGCATTTAAATTTTATTATAATTAGTCCAGGTGCTAATCAAACGGTTGATATTATGAATTGCAGTCTTTTCACACCAAATATTTACATACCATATATAATAACATCTATACACAGATTTTCATTAGAATCTGAGGAGGTTGAAAATCTAAGCAAAAAAAATGCAAGTGCCTTGGATTTTTCTTGATTTTTTGAAAAAATAGATTTTCTTGAAATTTTCAGCATAGATATTTTTATGTATGCTGAATAAGAAACTGAGATCAAAATCGAAAAAATTCATATAATTCGTCGAGTAATTAGCATCTAAATTTTATGATAATTAGTCCAGGTGCTAATTAAACGGTTAATATTATGAATTACAGTCTTTGGACACTAAATACTGAAATACCATATAAAATAACATTTATACACAGATTTTCATTAAAATCTGAGCAAGTTAAAAATTTGAGCAAAAAAAATCCTAGGCTATATATAGCCTAGGATCATTCTTGATTTTTTTGAAAAAAATAGATTTTCTTGAAATTTTTAGAATAGATACTTCTGTATATGCTGAATACGAATATGGGGTTAAAATCTAAGAAATTCGTATAATTAGTCGAGAAATTAGTGTTTAAATTCTATCATGATTAGTCCAAGTGCTAATTAAAAGACTTAATATTATGAATCACAGACTTATGACTCCAAATACTTAAATACCATATAAAATAACATCTATACAGACATTTTCATTAAAATCTGAGGAAGTTGAAAATCTTAGCAATAAAAAAAAAAAAAAAGCCAGGCTGTAGCCTAGGATTTTTCTTGATTTTATTTTTTTTTGAAAAAATAGATTTTCTTGAAATTTTTAGCATAGATACTTTTGTGTTTGCTGAATACTAATCTGTGGTCAAAATCTAAAAATTCGTATAATTAGTCGAGCAATTAGCATTTACATTTTATTATAATTCGTCAAGATGCTAATCAAAAGGGTTAATATTATAAATCATAGTCTTTTGACTCCAAATTCTTAAATACCATATAAAATATCTATACACAGATTTTTATTAAAATCTGAGGAAATTGAAAATCTGAGGAAAAATTTTTCTTTTTATTTTCATGAAAGAGTATAATTTCTTGAAATCTTCCGCATAGATACTTTTGTGTATGCTGAATACCAATCTATGGTCAAAGTCTAAAAATTCGTATAATTAGTTGAGTAATTGGCATTTAAATTCTATAATAATTGGTCCAGGTGCTGATTAAAAGAGTTAATATTATAAATCACAGTCTTCTGACTCCAAATACTTTTGTAAAAAAATACTTTTGCAAAAAAAAATCCCAGGCTGCTATAAGCCTTGGATTTCTTTTATTTTTATGAAAAAAACATTTCTTGAAATTTCCAGCATACATACTTTTGTGTATGTTGAATACGAATCTGTGGACAAAATCTAAAAATTCGCATAATTACTCGAGTAATTAGCATTTACATTTTATTATAATTAGTCCAGGTGCTAATTAAAATGGTTAATATTATGAATCACAGTCTTTTGACTCAAAATACTTAAATACCATATAAAAAAAAATCTATACTCAGATTTTCATTATACAAAAAAGTATCTATGCTAAAAATTTCAAGAAAATCTGTTTTTTCAAAAAAATCAAGAAAAATCGCAGGCTATCGCCTTGCATTTTTTTTTTTTTTTTACATTTTCAACTTCCTCAGATTTTAATAAAAATATGTGTAGATTTTATTTAATATGGTATCTAAATATTTGGAGTCAAAAGGGTGTGATTCATGATATCAACCCTTTTAATTAGCACCTGGACTAATCATAATCAAATCTAAATGCTAATTACTCGACTAATTATACGAATTTTTAGATTTTGACCACAGATTCGTATTTAGCATACACAAAAGTATCTATGCTGATTATTTTAAGAAAATCTATTTTTTTCAAAAAAATCAAGAAAAATCCAAGGCTATAGCATAGCATTTTTTTTTGCTCAGATTTTCAACTTCCTCAGATTTTAATGAAAATCTGTGTATAGATGTTATTTTATAAGTTATTTAAGTATTTGGAGTCAAAAGACTGTGATTCATAATATTAACAATTTTAATTAGCACCTGGACTAATTACGATAAAATTTAAATTCTAATTACTCGATCAATTATATGAATTCTTAGATTTTGACCACAGATTCGTATTCAGCATACGCAAAAGTATCTATGTTGAAACTTTCAAGAAAATCTATTCTTTTAAAAAAATCTAGAAAAACACTTGCAATTTTTTTGCTCAAATTTTCAACTTGCTCAGATTTTAATGAAAATCTGTGTATATATGTTATTTTATATGGTATTTCGGTATTTGGTGTCAAAAGACTGTGATTCATAAAATTAACTCTTTTGATTAGCACTTGGACTAATTATGATAAAATTTAAATGCTAATTACTCGACTAATTATACGAATTTTTAGAGTTTGACCATAAATTCGTATTCAGCAAACACAAACGTATCTCTGCTGAAACTTTCAAAAAAATATATTTTTTCAAAACAATCAAGAAAAATCCAAGGCTATTAGACGGGCATTTTTTTTTTTTTCAGATTTTCAACTTCCTCAGATTTTAATGAAAATCTGTGTATAGATGTTATATATGGTATTTAAGTATTTGGAGTCAAGAGAATGTGATTCATAATATCAACCCTTTTAATTAGCACCTGGTCTAATTATGATAAGATTTAGATGGTAATTACTCGACTAATTAAACGAATTTTTAGATTTTGACCACAGATTGGTATTTGCCATACACAAACGTATCTATGCTGATTATTACAAGAATTTTTTTTTCAAAAAAACAAGAAAAATCCAAAGCCTTGCATTTTTTTGTTCAGATTTTCAAATTCCTCGGATTTTAATGAAAATCTGTGTGTAAATGTTATTTCATATGTTATTTAAGTATTTGGAGACAAAAGACTGTGATTTATAATATCAACCCTTATAATTAGCACCTGGAGTAATTAAAAAATTTAAATGCTAATTACTCGACTAATTATACGAAATTTTAGATTTTGACCGCAGATTCATATTCAGCATACACATACGTATCTATGCTGAAAATTTCAAGAAAATCTATTTTTTCAAAACAATCAAGAAAAATCCTAGGCTATAGCCTTGCATTTTTCTTTTCAGATTTTCAACTTCCTCAGATTTTAATGAAAATCTGTGTATAGATGTTATTTTAAATGGTATTTAAGTATTTGGAGTCAAAGGACTGTGATTTATAATATTAACCCTTTCAATTAACACCTGGAGTAATTATGATAAAATTTGAATGCTAATTACTCGAATAATTACACGAATTTTCAGATTTTGACCACAGATTCGTATTCAGCATACACAAAAGTATCTATGCTGAAACTTTCAAGAAAATTTATTTCTTCAAAAAAATCAAGAAAATCCACACATTGCACACATTTTCAACTTCCTCAGGTTTTAATGAAAAGCTGTGTATAGATGTTATTTTATATGGTGTTTAAGTATTTGGAGTCAAAAGACTGTGATTCATAATATCAACCCTTTTAATTAGCACCTGGACTAGTTTTGATAAAATTGAAATGCTAATTACTCTTCTAATTATACAAAGTCTTAGATTTTGACCAGAGATTGGTATTCAGCATATACAAAGGTATCCATGCTGAAACTTTCAAGAAAATCTAGTTTTTCCAAAAAAAATCAAGAAAAATCCAAGGATATACTATAGCATTGGATTTTTTTGCTCAGATTTTCTACTTCCTCAATTTTTAATGAAAATCTGTGTATAGATGATAATTTTATTTTGGTATTTAAGTATATGGAGTCAAAAGACTGTGATTCATAATACTAACACTTTTAATTAGCACCTGGACTAATTATGATAAAATTTAAATGCTGATTACTCGACTAATTAAACGAATTTTTTCAATTTGACCACATATTCGTATTCAGCATAAGCAAAAGTATCCATGCTGAAACTTTCAAGAAAATCTATTTTTTCAAAAAAATCAAGAAAAATCCAGGTATAGCCTTGGATTTTTTTTGCTCACATTTTCAACTTTCTCAGATCTTAATGAAGACCTGTGTATAGATGTTATTTTATATGGTATTTAAGTATTTGGAGTCAAAAGACTGTGATTCATAATATCAATCCTTTTAACTAGCAATTCGACTAATTTTGATAAAATTGAAATGCTAATTATTCGACTAAATATACGAACTTTTAGATTTTGACCACAGATTCGTATTCAGCATACACAAAAGTATCCATGCTGAAACTTTCAAGGAAATCTATTTTTCTAAAAGAAAATAAATAAAAAGATTTTCAAGTTCCTCAGATTTTAACGAAAATCTATGCATAGATGTTATTCTATATGGTATTTATTTATTTGGAGTCAAAAGACCGTGATCCATAATATCAACTCATTTAATGAGCACCTGGGCTACATATGATAAAATTTAAATGCTAATTACTCGACTAATTATATAAATTTTTAGTCTTTGACCACAGATTCGTATTCAGCATACACAAAAGTATCTATACTGAAACTGTCAAGACAATCTATTTTTTCAAAAAAATCAAGAAAAATCCAAGGGATTTTTCTTGCTCAGATTTTCAACTTGCTCATATTTTAATGAAAATCTGTGTATAGATGATATTTCATATGGTATTTATTTATTTGGAGTCAAAAGACTGTGATTCATAATATGAATCCTTTTAATTAGCACCTGGACTAATTATGATAAAATTTGAATGCTAATTACTCGACTAATTATGCGAATTTTTAGATTTTGACCACAGATCTGTATTCAACATAAACAAAATTATATATGCTGAGACTTTCAAGAAAATATATTTTTCAAAAAAATCATGAATGGAATATTTTTGCTTAGATTTTAAACTTCCTCAGATTTTAATGAAATATTGTGTATAGATGTTATTCTATATGGTTTTTAAGTATTTGTAGTCCAAAGACTCTGATTCATAATACTAACCCTTTTAATTAGCAATTGGACTAATTATGATAAAATTTAAATGCTAATTACTCGACAAATTATACAAGTTTTTAGATTTTGACCACATATTGGTATTCAGCATACAGAAAAGTATCCATGCTGAAAATTTAAAGTAAATCTATTTCTTCAAAAAATAAAGACAAATCCTAGCATATATAGCCGTGGATTTTTTTTTTACTCAGATTTTCAACTTCCTCAGATTTTAATGAAAATCTGTGTATAGATGTTTCTTTATATGGTAAATATGTATTTGTAGTCAAAAGTCTGTCATTCATAATATCAACCCTTTTAATTAGCACCTGGACTAATTATGATAGAATTTAAATGCTAATTACACGACTAATTACAAGAATTTTTAGATTTTGACCACAGATTCGTCTTCAACATATACAAAAATATCTATGCTGAACCTTTCAAGAAAATCTATTTTTTCAAAAAAATAAAGAAAAATGCAAGCCTGGGATTTTTCTGCTCAGATTTTCAACTTCCTCAGATTTTAATGAAATTCTCTGTATAGATGTTATTTTATATGGTATTTAAGTATTTGTAGTCAAAAGACTGTGATTCATAATATTAACCCTTTTAATTAGCACCTGGACTAATTATAACATTTAAATGCTAATTACTCGACTAATTATACGAATTTTTAGATTTTAACCACAGATTCGTATTCAGCATACACAAAAGTATCCATGCTGAGACTTTCAAGAAAATCTATTTTTTTCAAAAAATCAAGAAAAATCCAAGGCTATAGCCTAGGATTTTTTTTGCTCAGATTTTCATCTTCCTCATATTTTAATGAAATTCTGTGTATACATGTTATTTTATATGGTATTTAAGTATTTGTAGTCAAAAGACTGTGATTCATAATATTAACCCTTTCAATTAGCAGTTGGACTAATTATGATAAAATTTAAGTATTTGTAGTCAAAAGACTGTGATTCATAATATTAACCCTTTCCATTAGCAGCTGGACTAATTATGATAGAATTTAAGTATTTGTAGTCAAAAGACTGTGATTCATAATATTAACCCTTTTAATTAGCAGCTGGACTAATTATGATAAAATTTAAATGCTAATTACTCGACTAATTATACGAATTTTTAGATTTTGCAAACAGATTGGTATTCAGCATACACAAAAGTATCCATGCTGAAACTTTCAAGAAAATCTATTTCTCTAAAAATAATCAAGATAAATCCTAGGCTATACCTGTGGATTTTTTTTGCTCAGATTTTCATCTCCTCAGATTTTAATGAAATTCTGTGTATAGATGTTATTTTACATGGTATATAAGTATTTGTAGTCAAAAGACTTTGATTCATATTATTAACCCTTTCAATTAGCAGCTGGCCTAATTATGATAAAATTTAAATGCTAATTACTCGACTAATCATACGAATTTTTAGATTTTGACCATAGATTCGTATTTAGCATACACAAAAGTATCAATGCTGAAACTTTCAAGAAAATCTAGTTATTCAAAGGAATCAAGAAAAATCCGAGGCTATAGCCTTGGATTTTTTTTGCTCACATTTTCAACTTCCTCAGATTTTAATGAAATTCTGTGTATAGATGTTATCGTATATGGTATTTAAGTATTTGTAGTCAAAAGACTGTGATTCATAATATTATCCCTTTAAATTAGACCCTGGGCTAATTATAATAAAATTTTAATGCTAGTTACTCGACTAATTATACGAATTTTTAGATTTTGAGCATTGATTCGTATTCAGCATAAACAAAAGTACCTATGTTGAAACTTTCAAGAAAATTTATTTTTTGAAAAAATCAAGAAAAACTCAAGGCTATATAGGCTATAGCCTTGGATTTTTTTTGGTCAGATTTTCAACTTCCTCAGATTTTAATGAAAACCCGTGTATAGATGTTATTTTATATGGTATTTAAGTATTTGGAGTCAAAAGACTGTGATTCATAATATCAACCCTTTTAATTAGCACCTGGACTAATTATTATAAAATTTAAATGTTAATTATTCGACTAATTATATGATTTTTTAGATTTTGACCACAGATTCGTATTCAGCATACACAAAAGTATTCATCCTGAAACTTTCAAGAAAATCTATTATTTCAAAAAAATCAAGAAAAATCCTAGGCTATAGTCTGGGATTATATTTGTTCACATTTTCATCTTTCTCAGATTCTAATAAAAATCTGTGTATAGATGTTATTTTATATGGTATTTAAGTATTTTTAGTCAAAAGACTGATTCATTATAACAACCCTTTTAATTAGCAATTGGACTAATTTTGATAAGATTGAAATGCTAATTACTCGACTAATTATGCAAATTTTCAGATTTTGACCACAGATTGGTATTCAGCATACAAAAAAGTATCCATACTGAAACTTTCAAGAAAATCTAGTTTTTCAAAAAAATCAAGAAAAATCCTTGGCCATATAGCCTTGGATTTTTTTGCTCAGATTTTCAACTCCCTCGGATTTTAATGAAATTCTGTATATAGATGTTATTTTATATGGTATTTAAGTAGTCATAGTGAAAAGACTGTCAGTCATAGTATTTATTTATTTATTATACTTTGTCGCTGTCTCCCGCGTTTGCGAGGTAGCGCAAGGAAACAGACGAAAGAAATGGCCCAACCCCCCCCCATACACATGTATATACATACGTCCACACACGCAAATATACATACCTACACAGCTTTCCATGGTTTACCCCAGACGCTTCACATGCCTTGATTCAATCCACTGACAGTACGTCAACCCCGGTATACCACATCGCTCCAATTCACTCTATTCCTTGCCCTCCTTTCACCCTCCTGCATGTTCAGGCCCCGATCACACAAAATCTTTTTCACTCCATCTTTCCACCTCCAATTTGGTCTCCCTCTTCTCCTCGTTCCCTCCACCTCCGACACATATATCCTCTTGGTCAATCTTTCCTCACTCATTCTCTCCATGTGCCCAAACCACTTCAAAACACCCTCTTCTGCTCTTTCAACCACGCTCTTTTTATTTCCACACATCTCTCTTACCCTTACGTTACTCACTCGATCAAACCACCTCACACCACACATTGTCCTCAAACATCTCATTTCCAGCACATCCATCCTCCTGCGCACAACTCTATCCATAGCCCACGCCTCGCAACCATACAACATTGTTGGAACCACTATTCCTTCAAACATACCCATTTTTGCTTTCCGAGATAATGTTCTCGACTTCCACACATTCTTCAAGGCCCCCAGAATTTTCGCCCCCTCCCCCACCCTATGATCCACTTCCGCTTCCATGGTTCCATCCGCTGCCAGATCCACTCCCAGATATCTAAAACACCTCACTTCCTCCAGTTTTTCTCCATTCAAACTCACCTCCCAATTGACTTGACCCTCAACCCTACTGTACCTAATAATCTTGCTCTTATTCACATTTACTCTTAACTTTCTTCTTCCACACACTTTACCAAACTCAGTCACCAGCATCTGCAGTTTCTCACATGAATCAGCCACCAGCGCTGTATCATCAGCGAACAACAACTGACTCACTTCCCAAGCTCTCTCATCCCCAACAGACTTCATACTTGCCCCTCTTTCCAAAACTCTTGCATTTACCTCCCTTACAACCCCATCCATAAACAAATTAAACAACCATGGAGATATCACACACCCCTGCCGCAAACCTACATTCACTGAGAACCAATCGCTTTCCTCTCTTCCTACACGTACACATGCCTTACATCCTCGATAAAAACTTTTCACTGCTTCTAACAACTTTCCTCCCACACCATATATTCTTAATACCTTCCACATAGCATCTCTATCAACTCTATCATATGCCTTCTCCAGATCCATAAATGCTACATATTAGTATAGTATTAACCCTCTTAATTAGCAGCTGGACGAACTATGATAAAATTTAAATGCTATTTACTCTACTAATTATACGAACTTTTAGATTTTGACCACAGATTCGTATTCAGCATACACAAAAGTATCGATACGGAAACTTTCAACATAATCTATTTTTTCAAAAAAAATCAAGAAAAATCCTAGGCTATAGCCTAGGATTTTTTTTTACTCATATTTTCAACTTCCTCAGATTTTAATGATATTCTGTGTATATATGGCATTTGTAGTCAAAAGACTGTGATTCATAATATTAACCCTTTTAATTAGCTACTGGAATAATTATGATAAAATTTAGATGCTAATTACTTGACTAATTACACGAATTTCTAGATTTCGACCATAGATTCGTATTCAGCACACACAAAAGTATCCATGCTGAAACTTTCAAGAAACTATAGTTTTTCAAAAAAATCAAGAAAAATCAGAGGATTTTTTTTGCTAATATTTTCAACTTCCTCAGATTTTAATGAAATTCTGTGTATAGATGTTATTTCATATGGTATTTAAGTATTTGTATTCAAAAGACCGTTATTCACAATATTAACCCTTTTGATTAGCACCTGGACTAATTATGATAAAACTTAAATGGTAATTACTCGACTAATTATATGAACTTTTAGATTTATAAAAAAAAATCAAGAAAATTCCTAGGCTATAGCCTGGGTTTTTTTTGCTAAGATTTTCAACTTTCTCAGATTTTAATGAAATACTGTGTATAGATGTTATTTTATATGGTATTTATTTATTTGGAGTCAAAAGACTGTCATTCATAATATCAACCCTTTTGATTAGCACCTGGACTAATTATGATAAAATTTAAATGCTAATTACTCGACTAATTATATGAGTTTTTAAATCTTGACCACAGATTCGTATTCAGCATACAAAAAATTATTTAAGCTGAGACTTTCAAGAAAATATATTTTTTCAAAAAAATCTAGAAAAATCCAAGGCTATACTAGTATTATTTTTGCTTAGATTTTAAACTTCCACAGATTTTAATGAAATAGTGTGTATAGATATTATTCTATATGGTTTTTACGTAATTGTAGTCAAAAAACTGTTATTCATAATATTAACCCTTTTGATTAGCACCTGGACTAATTATTATAAAATTTAAATGCTAAGTACTCGACTAATTACACGAATTTTTAGATTTTGACCACAGACTGGTATTCAGCATACACAAAAGTATCCATGCTGAAACTTTCAAGAAAATCTATTTTTCCAAAAAAAATCAAGAAAAATCCAAGGCTATAGCCTAGGATTTTTTTTTTTTTGCTCAGATTTTCATCTTCCTCATATTTTAATGAAATTCTATGTATAGATGTTATTTCATATGGTATTTAAGTTGTTGTAGTCAAAAGACTGTGATTCATAATATTAATGTTTTTAATTAGCAGCTGGACTAATTATGATAAAACTTAAGTATTTGTAGTCAAAAGACTGATTCATACTATTAACCCTTTTAATTAGCAGTTGGACTAATTATGATAAAATTTAAATGCTAATAACTCGACTAATTATACGAATTTTTAGATTTTGAAAACAGATTGGTATTCAGCATACATAAAAGTATCCATGCTGAAACTTTCAAGAAAATCTATTTTAATAAAAATAATCAAGATAAATCCTAGGCTATACCCCTGGATTTTTTTTTGCTCAGATTTTCATCTTCCTCAGATTTTAATGAAATTCTGTGTATAGATGTTATTTTATATGGTATTTAAGTACTTGTAGTCAAAAGACTTTGATTCATATTATTAACCCTTTCAATTAGTAGCTGGATTAATTATGATAAAATTTAAATGCTAATTACTCGACTAATCATACGAATTTTTAGATTTTGACCACAGATTGATATTCAGCATACAAAAAAATATCCAAGCTAAAACCTTCAAGAAAATCTATTTTTTCAAAACAATCAAGAAAACTCCTATACCTTGGATTTTTTTGTTCAGATTTTCAACATCCTCAGATTTTAATGAAATACTGTGTATAGATGTTATTTTATATGGTATTTAAGTACTTGTAGTCAAAAGACTTTGATTCATATTATTAACCCTTTCAATTAGTAGCTGGATTAATTATGATAAAATTTAAATGCTAATTACTCGACTAATCATACGAATTTTTAGATTTTGACCACAGATTGATATTCAGCTTACAAAAAAATATCCAAGCTAAAACCTTCAAGAAAATCTATTTTTTCAAAACAATCAAGAAAACTCCTATACCTTGGATTTTTTTGTTCAGATTTTCAATATCCTCAGATTTTAATGAAATACTGTGTATAGATGTTATTTTATATGGTATTTAAGTACTTGTAGTCAAAAGACTTTGATTCATATTATTAACCCTTTCAATTAGTAGCTGGATTAATTATGATAAAATTTAAATGTTAATTACTCGACTAATTATATGAATTTTTAGATTTTGACCACAGATTCGTATTCAGCATACACAAAAGTATTCATGCTGAAACTTTTAAGAAAATCTATTTCTTCAACTTCCTCGGATTTTAATGAAAATCTGTATATAGATGATATTTTATTTGGTGTTTAAGTAAATGGAGTCAAAAGACAGTGATTCATAATATTATCACTTTTAATTAGCACCTGGACTAACTATTATAAAATTTAGATGCTAATTACTCGACTAATTGTACGAATTTTAGGATTTTGCCCACATATTCGTATTCAGCATTTACAAAAGTATCGATGCTGAAAATTTCAAGAAAATACATATTTTCAAAAAAAAATAAATAAAAATCATAGTCTATAGCCTTGTATTTTTTTTTACTCAGATTTTCAAGTTTCGCAGATTTTAATGAAAATTTGTGTATAGATGTTACTTTATATGGTTTTTAAATATTTGTAGTCAAAAGACAGTGATTCATAATATTAATCCTTTTAATTAGCACCTGGACTAATTATGTTGAAATTTTCAAGAAAATTTATCTTTTGAAAAAAATCAACAAAAATCCAAGGCTATTGCCTAGGATTTTTTTTTGCTCAGACTTTCAACTTCCTCAGATTTTAATTAAAACCTGTGTATAGGTGTTATTTTATATAGTATTTAAGTATTTGGAGTCAAAAGACTGTGATTCATAATATCAACCCTTTTAATTAGCACATGGACTAATTATCATAAAATTTAAATGTTAATTACTCGACTAATTATATGAATTTTTAGATTTTGATAACAGATTCGTATTCAGCATACACAAAAGTATTCATGCTGAAACTTTCAAGAAAATATATTTTTTCAAAAAAATCAAGAAAACTCGAAGGCTATATAGCCTAGGATTTTTTTTGCTCAGATTTTCAACTTCCTAAGATTTTAATGAAAATCTGTGTATAGATGATATTTTATTTGGTGTTTAAGTATATGGAGTCAAAAGACTGTGATTCATAATATTAACACTTTTAATTAGCACCTGGACTAATTATGATAAAATTCAAATGCTATTTACTCGACTAATTATACGAATTTTTAGATTTTGCCCACAGATTCGTATACAGCATTCACAAAAGTATCTATGCTGAAAATTTCAAGAAAATACATTTTTCAAAAAAAAAAATAAATAAAAATCATAGTCTATAGCCTTGCATTTTTTTACTCAGATTTTCATGTTCCTCAGATTCTAATGAAATAATGTGTATAGATGTTATTTTATATGGTATTTAGGTATTTGTAATCAAAAGACTGTGATTCATGATATTAAATCTTTTAATTAGCACCTGTACTAACTATGATAAAATTTAAATGCTAATTACTCGACTAATGGCAAGAATCTTTATATTTTGACCACAGATTCGTATTCAGCATACAGAAAAATATCCATGCTGAAACTTTCAAGAAAATCTATTTTTTCAAAAAGAATCAAGAAAAATCCCAGGCTATAGCCTGGGATTTTTTTTGCTAATATTTTCATCTTCTTCAGATTTTAATGAAAATCTGTGTATAGATGTTGTTTTATATGGTATTTAATTATCAGTAGTCAAAAGACTGTGATTCATAATATTAACCCTTTTAATTAGCACCTGGACTAATTATGATAAAATTTAAATGCTAGTTACTCGACTAATTATACGAATTTTTAGATTTTGACCATAGATTCATATTCAGCATAAACAAAATTATCTATGCTTAAACTTTCAAGAAAATTTATTTTTTGAAAAAAATCAAGAAAATCCAAGGCCTGGGATCTTTTTTGCTCAGATTTTCAACTTCCTCAGATTTTAATGAAAACCTGTGTATAGATGTTATTTTAATGGTATTTAAGTATTTGGAGTCAAAAGACTGTGATTCATAATATCAACCCTTTTAATTAGAACCTGGACTAATTATTATAAAATTTAAATGTTAATTACTCGACTAATTATATGAATTTTTAGATTTTGAGCACAGATTCGTATTCAGCAAACACAAAATTATTTATGCTGAAACTTTCAAGAAAATCTATTTCTAAAAAAAAAATGATGAAAACTCCAAGGCTATAGCCAGGTATTTTTTTTGCTCAGATTTTCAACTTCCTCAGATTTTAATGAAAATCTGTGTATAGATGATATTTTATTTGGTGTTTAAGTATATGGAGTCAAAAGACTGTGATTCACAATATGAACACTTTTAATTAGCACCTGGACTAATTATGATAAAATTCAAATGCTAATTACTCGACTAATTATACGAATTTTTAGATTTTGCCCACAGATTCGTATTCAGCATTTAGAAAAGTATCTATGCTGAAAATTTCAAGAAAATACATTCTTTAAAAAAAAAATGAATAAAAATCATGGTTTATAGCCTTGCATTTTTTTACTCAGATTTTCAAGTTCCTCAGATTTTAATGAAAATCTGTGTATAGATGTTACTTTATATGGTTTTTAAATATTTGTAGTCAAAAGAGTGTGATTCATAATATTAACCCTTTTAATTAGCACCTGGACTAATTATGATAAAATTTAAATGCTAATTACTCGACTAATTTCATGAATTTTTATATTTTGACCACAGATTACTATTCACCATACTCAAAAGTATCCATGCTGAAACTTCCAAGAAAATCTATTTTTTCTAAACAATCAAGAAAAATCTAAGGCTGTAGCCTGGGATTTTTTTTGCTCAGATTTTCAACTTCCTCAGATTTTAATGAAATACTGTGTATAGATGTTATTTTATATGGTATTTAAGTATTTGTAGTCTAAAGGCTGTGATTAATAATATTAGCCCTTTTAGTTAGCACCTGGACTAATTATGATAAAACTTAATTGCTAGTTACTCTACTAATTAAACGAATTTCTATATTTTGACCATAGATTCGTATTCAGCACAAACAAAAGTATCTATGTTGAAACTTTATTAAATTTATTTTTTGAAAAAAAAATCAAGAAAAATCCTAAGCTATAGCCTGGGATTTTTTTTGCTTAGATTTTCAACTTCCTTAGATTTTAATGAAAACCTGTTTACAAATGTTATTTTATATGGTATTTAAGTATTTATAGTTAAAAGACTGTGATTCATAATATCAACACTTTTGATTAGCACCTGGATTAATTATTATAAAACTTAAATGCTAATTATTCGACTAATTATGTGAATTTTTAGATTTTGACCACTGGTTCGTATTCAGCATACACAAAAGGATTCATGCTAAAAGTTTCATGAAAATCTATTTTTTCAAAAAAATCAAGAAAAATCCAAGGCTATAGCCTGGGATTTTTTTTGCTCAGATTTTCAACTTCCTCAGATTTTAATGAAACTCTGCGTATGGATGGTATCTTAATTGGCATTTAAGTATATGGAGTCAAAAGAATGTGATTCATAACATTAACACTTTTAAGTAGCACTTGGACTAATTATGATAAAATTTAAATGCTAATTACTCTACTAATTGTACGAATTTTTAGATTTTGCCCACATATTCGTATTCGGCATTCAGAAATGTATCTATGATGAAAATTTCAAGAAAATACAGTTTTTCAAAAAAAATACATAAAAATCATAGTCTATAGTCTTGCATTTTTTCACTCAGATTTTCAAGTTCCTCAGATTTTAATAAAAATCTGTGTATAGATGTTATTTTATATGGTTTTTAAGTATTTGTAGTCAAAAGACTGTGATTCATAATTTTAACCCTTTTAATTAGCACCTGGACTAATTATGATATAATTTAAATGCTAATCAATCGACTAATTTTACGATTTTTAGATTTTGACTATAGATTCGTATTCAGTATAAACGAAAGTATCTATGATGAAACTTTTAAGAATTTTTTTTTTTTTTGAAAAAATCAAGAAAAATCCAAGGCTATAGCCTAGGATCTTTTTTGACCAGATTTTCAACTTCCTCAGATTTTAATGAAACTCTGTGTATAGATATCTTAATTGGCATTTAAGTATATGGAGTCAAAAGACTATGATTCATAACATTAACACTTTCAATTAGCATTTGGACTAATTATGATAAAATTTAAATGCTAATTACTCGACTAATTGTACGAATTTTTAGATTTTGCCCACAGATTCGTATTCGGCATTCAGAAAATATCTATGCTGAAAATTTCAAGAAAATACTTTTTTCAAAAAAATAAATAAAAATCATAGTCTTGCATTTTTTTTTCTCAGATTTTCAAGTTCCTCAGATTTTAATGAAAATCTGTGTATAGATGTTACTTTATATGGTTTTTAAGTATTTATAGTCAAAAGACTGTGATTCATAATTTTAACCCTTTTAATTAGCACCAGGACTAATTATGATAAGATTTAAATGCTAATCACTCGACTAATTATACGAATTTCTAGATTTTGACCATAGATTCGTATTCAGCATAAACAAACGTATCTATGTTGAAACTTTCAAGAAAATTTTTTTTTTTAAAAAAATCAAGAAAAATCCAAGGCTATAGCCTAGGATTTTTTTTGCCCAGATTGTCAACTTCCTCAGATTTTAATGAAAACCTGTGTATAGATGTTATTTTATATGGTATTTAAGTATTTGGAGTCAAAAGACTGTGATTCATAATATCAACCCTTTTAATTAGCACCTGCGCTAATTATTATAAAATGTAAATGTTAACTACTCGACTAATTATAAGAATTTTTAGATTTTGACCACAGATTCGCATTCAGCATACACAAAAGTATTCATGCTGAAACATTCAAGAAAATCTATTTTTTCAAAAAAATCACGAAAATTCCAAGCCTGGGATTTTTTTTGCTCAGATTTTCAACTTCCTCAGATTTTAATGAAAATCTGTGTATAGATGATATTTTATTTGGTGTTTAAGTATATGGAGTCAAAAGACTGTGATTCATGATATTAACACTTTTAATTAGCAACTGGACTAATCATGATAAAATTTAAATGCTAATTACTCGAGTAATTATACGAATTTTTAGATTTTGCCCACAGATTCGTATTCAGCACTCACAAAAGTATCTATGCTGAAAATTTCAAGAAAATACATTTTTAAAAAAAAAATAAATGAAAATCATAGTCTATAGCCTTATATTCTTTTACTCAGATTTTCAATTTCGGCAGATTTTAATGAAAATCTGTGTATAGATGTTGTTTTATATGGTTTTTAAATATTTGTAGTCAAAAGACTGTGATTCAAAATATTAACCCTTTTAATTAGCACCTGGACTAATTATGATAAAATTTAAATGCTAATACTCAACTGATTATACGAATTTTTAGATTTTGGCCACAGATTGGTATTCACCATACTTAAAAGTATCCATGCTGAAACTTTCAAGAAAATCTGTTTTTTCAAAACAATCAAGAAAAATCCGAGGCTATAGCCTGGGATTTTTTTTGCTCAGATTTTCAACTTCCTCAGATTTTAATGAAAACAAGTGTATAGATGTTATTTTGTATGGTATTTAAGTATTTGTTGCCAAAAGACTGATTCAGAATATCAACCCTTTTAATTAGCAATTGGACTAATTTTGATAAAATTAAAATGATAATTACTTGACTAATTTTGCAAATGTCATGGATTTTTTTCCATACATTTTCAACTTCCTCAGATTTTAATGAAATTCTGTGTATAGATGTTATTTTATATGCTATTTAAGTATTTGTAGTCAAAAGACTGTCATTCATAATATTAACCCTTTTAATTCGCACCTGGCCTAATTATGATAAAATTTAAATGCCAGTTACTCGACTAATTATACGAATTTTTAGATTTTGACCATAGATTCGTATTCAGCATAAACAAAAGTATCTATGTTGAAATTTTCAAGAAAATTTATTTTTTTTAACAAAAATCAAGAAAAATCCAAGGCTACAGCCTAGGATTTTTTTCCTCAGATTTTCAACTTCCTCAGATTTTAATTAAAACATGTGTATAGATGTTATTTTATATGGTGTTTAAGTATTTTGAGTCAAAAGATTGTGATTCATAATATCAACACTTTTAATTAGCACCTGGACTAATTATTATAAAATTTAGATGTTAATTACTCGACTAATTATATGAATATTCAGATTTTCACCACAGATTCGTATTCAGCATACACAAAAGTATTCATGCTGAAACTTTCAAGAAAATCTATTTTTTCAAAAAAATCATGAAAACTCCCAGGCTATAGCCTGGGATTCTTTTTGCTCAGATTTTCAACTTCCTCAGATTTTAATGAAAATCTGTGTATAGATGCTACTTTATTTGGTGTTTAAGTATATGGAGTCAAAAGACTGTGATTCATAATATTAACACTTTTAATTAGCACCTGGAGTAATTATGATAAAATTTAAATGCTAATTACTCGACTAATTTTACGAATTTTTAGATTTTGCCAATAGATTCGTATTCAGCATTTACTAAAGTATCAATGCTGAAAATTTCAAGAAAATACATTTTTTCAAAAAAAAATAAATAAAAATCATCGTCTATAGCCTTGCATTTTTTTTAATCAGATTTTCAAGTTCCTCAGATTTTAATGAAAATCTGTGTATAGATGTTACTTTATATGGTTTTTAAATATTTGTAGTCAAAAGACTGTGATTCATAATATTATCCCTTTTAATTAGCACCTGGCCTAATTATGATAAAATGTAAATGCTAATTACTCGACTAATTTCAGGAATTTTCCGATTTTGACCACAGATTACTATTCATCATACTCAAAAGTATCCATGCTGAAACTTTCAAGAAAATCTATTTTTTCAAAACAATCAAGAAAAATCCAAGGCTGTAGCCTGGGATTTTTTTTGCTCAGATTTTCAACTTCCTCAGATTTTAATTAAATACTGTGTATAGATGTTATTTTATATGGTATTTAAGTATTTGTAGTTGAAAGGATGTGATTAATAATATTAACCCTTTTAATTAGCACCTGGACTAATTATGATAAAATTAAATGCTAGTTACTCGACTAATTAAACGAATTTTTAAATATTGATCATAGATTCGTATTCAGCATAAACAAAAGTATCTATGTTGAAACTTTCAAGTAAATTTATTTTTTGAAAAAAAATCAAGAAAAATCCAAGGCTATAATAGCTTGGGATTTTTCTTGGTGAGATTTTCAACTTCCTCAGATTTTAATGAAAACCTGTGTATAGGTGTTATTTTATATGGTATTTAAGTATTTGGAGTCAAAAGACTGTGATTCATAATATCAACACTTTTGATTAGCACCTGGACTAATTATTATAAAATTTAAATACTAATTATTCGACTAATTATATGAATTTTTAGATTTTGACCACTGGTTCGTATTCAGCTATAGCCTGGGATTTTTTTTTGCTCAGATTTTCAACTTCCTCAGATTTTAATGAAAATCTGTGTATAGATATTTTATTTGGTATTTAAGTATATGGAGTCAAATGACTGTGATTCATAATATTAACACTTTCAATTAGCACCTGGACTAATTATGATAAAATTTAAATGCTAATTACTCGACTAATTATACGAAGTTTTACATTTTGCCCACAGATTCGTATTCAGCATTCACAAAAGTATCTACGCTGAAAATTTCAAGGAAATACATTTTTTCAAAAAAAATAAAAATCATAGTCTATATAGCCTTGCATTTTTTTTTACTCAGATTTTCATGTTCCTCAGATTTTAATGAAAATCTGTGTATAGATGTTACTTTACATGGCTTTTAAATATTTGTAGTCAATTGACTGTGATTCATAATATTAACCCTTTTAATTAGCACTTGGACTAATTATGATAAAATTTAAATGCTAATTACACGACTAATTATAAGAATTTCTAGATTTTGACCAGAGATTGGTATTCAGCATACTCAAAAGTATCCTTGCTGAAACTTTCAAGAAAATCTATTTTATGAAAACAATCAAGAAAAATACTAGGCTATAGCCTAGGAATTTTTTTGCTCAGATTTTCAACTTCCTCAGATTTTAATGAAATACTGTGTATAGATGTTATTTTATATGGTATTTAATTATTTGTAGTCAAAAGGCTGTGATTCATAATATTAACCCTCTTCATTAGCAGCTGGACTAAATATGATAAGATTTAAATGCTAGTTACTCGATTAATTATACGAATTTTTAGATTTTGACCATAGATTCGTATTCAGCATAAACAAAAGTATCTATGTTGAAACTTTCAAGTAAGTTTATTTTTCGAAAAAAAATCAAGAAAAATCCTAGGCCTTGGATTTTTTTTGCTCAGATTTTGAACTTCCTCAGATTTCAATGAAAACCTGTGTATAGATGTTATTTTATATGGTATTTAAGTATTTGGAGTCAAAAGACTGTTATTCATAATATCAACCCTTTTAATAAGCACCTGGACTAATTATTATAAAATTTATATGGTAATTATTACACTGATTATACGAATTTCTAGATTTTGCAAACAGATTCGTATTCAGCATTCACAAAAGTATCTACGCTGAAAATTTCAAGAAAACACATTTCTTCAAAAAAAATAAAAATAATAGTCTATAGCCTTGCATTTTTTTTTTACTCAGATTTTGAAATTCCTCAGATTTTAATGAAAATCTGTGTATAGATGTTACTTTATATGGTTTTTAAGTATTTGTAGTGAAAAGACTGTGATTCATAATATTAACACTTTTAATTACCACCTGGACTAATTATGATAAAATTTAAATGCTAATTAATCGACTAATGAAACGAATTTTTAGATTTTGACCACAGATTGGTTTTCAGCATACACAAAAGTATCCAAGCTAAAACTTTCAAGACAATATATTTTTTCTAAAGAATCAAAAAAACTCCAAGGCTATAGCCTTGGAATTTTTTTGCTCATATTTTCAACATCCTCAGATTTTAATGAAATACTGCGTATAGATGTTATTTTATATGGTATTTAAGTATTTGTAATCAAAAGACTGTCATTCATAATATCAAATCTTTTAATTAGCACCTGGACTAATTATAAAATTTAAATGCTAATTACTCGACTAATGGCACGAATGTTTAGATTTTGACCACAGATTCGTATTCAGCATACCCAAAAATATCCATGCTGAAACTTTCAAGACAATATAATTTTTCAAAAAAAATCAAGAAAAATTCCAGGCTATAGCCTGGGATTTTTTTTGCTCAGATTTTCAACTTCCTCAGATTTTAATGAAAACCTGTGTATAGATGTTATTTTCTATGGTATTTAAGTATTTGGAGTCAAAAGACTGTGATTCATAATATCAACCCTTTTAATTAGCACCTGGACTAATTATAAAATCTAAATGTTATTTACTCTACTAATTATAGGAATTTTTAGATTTTGACCAGAGATTCATATTCAGCATACACAGAAGTATTCATGTTGAAATTTTCAAGAAAATCTATTTTTTCAAAAAAATCAAGAAAATTCCTAGGCTATAGCCTGGGATTTTTTTTTGCTCAGAGTTTCAACTTCCTCAGATTTTAATGAAAATCTGTGTATAGATGATATTTTATTTGGTGTTTAAGTATGTGGAGTGAAAAGAATATGATTCATAATATTAACACTTTTAATTAGCACCTGGACTTATTACGATAAAATTTAAATGCTAATTATTCGACTAATTATACGAATTTTTAGATTTTGCCCCCAGATTCGTATTCAGCATTCACAAAAGTATCTATTCTGAAAATTTCAAGAAAATAAATTTAAAAAAATAAATAAAAATCATAGTCTATATATAACCTTGTATTTTTTTTACTCAGATTTTCAAGTTCCACAGATTTTAATGAAAATCTGTGTATAGATGTTACTTTATATGTTTTTTAAATATTTGTAGTCAAAAGACTGTGATTCATAATATTAACCCTTTGAATTTGCACCTGGACTAATTATGATAAAATGTAAATACTAATTACTCAACTGATTATACGAATTCTTAGATTTTGACCACAGATTGGTATTCACCATACTCAAAAGTATCCATGCTGAAACTTTCAAGAAAATCTATTTTTTCAAAACAATCAAGAAAAATCTAAGGCTGTAACAGCGCCTGGGATTTTTTTTGCTTAGATTTTCAACTTCCTCAGATTTTAATGAAATACTGTGTATACATGTTATTTTGTATGGTATTTAAGTATTTGTAGTCAAAAGACTGTGATTCATAATATTAACCCTTTTCATTAGCACCTGGACTAATTATCATAAAATTTAAATGCTAATTACTCGAATAATTATACGATTTTCTAGATTTTCACCATAGATTCGTATTCAGCATAAACAAAAGTATCTATGTCGAAATTTTCAAGTAAATTTATTTTTTGAAAGAAAATCAAGAAAAATACTAGGCTATAGTATAGCCTCGGTTTTTTTTTTTGCTCAGATTTTCAACTTCCTCAGATTTTAATGAAAACATGTGTATAGATGTTATTTCATATGGTATTTAAGTATTTATAGCCAAAAGACTGATTCAAAATATCAACCCTTTTAATTAGCAATTGGACTAATTTTGATTAAATTAAAATGTTAATTACTCGACTAATTATGCAAGTGTTTAGATTTTGACCATCGATTCGTATTCAGCATAAACAAAAGTATCTATGTTGAAACTTTCAAGCAAATTTATTTTTTGAAAAAAAATCAAGAAAAATCCTGAGCTATAGCCTGGGATTTTTTTTGCTCAGATTTTCAACTTCCTCAGATTTTAATGAAAACATGTGTATAGATGTTATTTTATATGGTATTTAAGTATTTGTACCCAAAAGACTGATTCAAAATAACAACCCTTTTAATTAGCAATTTGACTAATTTTGATAAAATTAAAATGCTAATAACTCGACTAATTATGCAAATGTTTAGATTTTGACCATAGACTCTTATTCAGCATACACAAAAGTATCCATGCTGAAACTTTCAAGAAAATCTAGTCTTTCAAAAAAACCAAGAAAAATCCGAGGCTATAGCCAAGGATTTTTTTTGCTCAGATTTTCAACTTCCTCAGATTTTAGTGAAATTCTGTGTATAGATGTTATTTTATATGCTATTTAAGCATTTGTAGTCAAAAGACTATGATTCATAATATTAACCCTTTTAATTTGCACCTGGACTAATTATGATAAAATTTAAATGCTAGTTACTCGATTAATTAAACGAATTTTTAGATTTTGACCATAGATTCGTATTCAGCATAAACAAAAGTATCTATGTTGAAATCTTCAAGAAAATTTATTTTTTGAAAAAAATCAAGAAATATCCACGGCTATATAGCCTAGGATTTTTTTTGCTCAGACTTTCAACTTCCTCAGATTTTAATGAAAACCTGTGTATAGATGTTATTTTATATGGTATTTAAGTATTTGGAGTCAAAGGACTGTGATTCATAATATCAACACTTTTAATTAGCACCTGGACTAATTATTATAAAATTTAAATGTTAATTACTCGACTAATTATATGAATTTCCAGATTTTGACCACAGATTCGTATTCAGCATACAAAAAAGTTATCATGCTGAAAATTTCAAGAAAATCTACTTTTTCAAAAAAATCAAGAAAAATCAAAGGCTATAGCCTAGGATTTTTTTTGCTCAGATTTTCAACTTCCTCAGATTTTAATGAAAATCTGTGTATAGATGATATTTTATTTGGTGTTTAAGTATATGTAGTCAAAAGACTGTGATTCATAATATTAACACTTTTAATTAGCACCTGGACTAATAATGATAAAATTTAAATGCTAATTACTCGACTAATTATACGAATTTTTAGATTTTGCCCACAGATTCGTATTCAGCATTCACAAAAGTTTCTATGTTGAAAATTTAAAGAAAATACATTAAAAAAAATAAATAAAAATCATAGTCTATAGCCTTACATTTTTTTTAATCAGATTTTCATGTTCCTCAGATTCTAATGAAATACTGTGTATAGATGTTATTTTATATGGTATTTAAATATTTGTAATCAAAAGACTGTGATTCATAATATTAAATCTTTTAATTAGCACCTGTGCTAATTATGATAAAATTTAAATGCTAATTACTCGACTATGTCACGAATTTTTAGATTTTGACCACAGATTCGTATTCAGCATACACAAAAATATCCATGCTGAAACTTTCAAGAAAATCTATTTTTTTCAAAAAAAATCAAGAAAAATCCAAGGCTATAACCTGGGATTTTATTTGCTCATATTTTCAACTTCTTCAGATTTTAATGAATATCTGTGTATAGATGTTATTTTCTATGGCATTTAAGTATTTGTAGTCAAAAGACTGTGATTCATAAGACTGTGATTCATTAACCCTTTCAATTAGCACCTGGAGTAATGATGATAAAATTTAAATGCTAGTTACTCGACTAATTATACGAATTTTTAGATTTTCAAGTTCCTCATATTTTAATGAAAATCTGTGTATAGATGTTACTTTGTATGGTTTTTAAGTATTTGTACTCAAAAGACTGTGATTCATAATTTTAACCCTTTTAATTAGCACCTGGACTAATTATGATAAAATTTAAATGCTAATCACTCGACTAATTATACGAATTTTTAGATTTTGACCATAGATTCGTATTCAGCATAAACAAAAGTATCTATGTTGAAATTTTCAAGAAAATTTGTTTTTTGAAAAAATCAAGAAAAATCCCAGGCTATAGCCTAGGATCTTTTTTGCTCAGACTTTCAACTTTCTCAGATTTTAATTAAAACCTGTGTATAGATGTTATTTTATATGATATTTAAGTATTTGGAGTCAAGAGACTGTGATTCATAATATCAACCCTTTTAATTAGCACCTGGACTAATTATTATAAAATTTAAATGTTAATCACTCGACTAATTATATGAATTTTTAGATTTTGACCACAGATTCGTATTCAGCATACACAAAAGTATTCATGCTGAAACTTTCAAGAAAATCTATTTTTTCAAAAAAAATCAAGAAAAATCCAAGGCTATAGCCTGGGATTTTTTTTGCTCAGATTTTCAACTTCCTCAGATTTTAATGAAACTCTCTGTATAGATGATACCTTAATTGGCATTTAAGTATATGGAGTCAAAAGACTGTGATTCATAACATTAACACTTTTAATTAGCACTTGGACTAATTATGATAAAATTTGAATGCTAATTATTCGACTAATTATACGAATTTTTAGATTTTGCCCACAGATTCGTATTCAGCATTCACAAAAGTATCTACGCTGAAAATTTCAAGAAAATATATTTTTTCAAAAAAAATAAATAATCATAGTCTATAGCCTTGCATTTTTTTTTACTCAGATTTTCATGTTCCTTAGATTTTAATGAAAATCTGTGTATAGATATTACTTTACATGGCTTTTAAATATTTGTAGTAAATTGACTGTGATTCATAATATTAACCCTTTGAATTAGCACTTGGGCTAATTATGTTAAAATTTGAATGCTAAATACTCGACTAATTATACGAATTTCTAGATTTTGACCCCAGATTGCTATTCAGCATACTCAAAAGTATCCATGCTGAAACTTTCAAGAAAATCTATTTTTTCAAAACAATCAAAAAAATCCTGGGATTTTTTTTGCTCAGATTTTCAACTTCCTCAGATTTTAATGAAATACTGTGTATAGATGTTATTTTGTATGGTATTTAATTATTTGTAGTCAAAACGCTGTGAATCATAATATTAACCCTTTTCATCAGCACCTGGACTAATTATGATAAAACTTAAACGCTAGTTACTCGACTAATTAAACGAATTTTTAGATTTTGACCATAGATTCGTATTCAGCATAAACAAAAGTATCTATGTTGAAACTTTCAATTAAATTTATTTTTTGAAAAAAAATCAAGAAACATCCTAGGCTATAGCCTGGGATTTTTTTTGCTCAGATTTTAAACTTCCTCAGATTTTAATGAAAACCTGGGTATAGATGTTATCTTATATGGTATTTAAGTATTTGTAGTCAAAAGACTGTGTTTCATAATATCAACACTTTTGATTAGCACCTGGACTAATTGTTATAAAATTTAAATGCTAATTATTCGACTAATTATATGAATTTTTAGATTTTGACCACTGGTTCGTATTCAGCATACACAAAAGTATTCATGCTAAGATTTTCAAGAAAATCTATTTTTTCAAAAAAATCAAGAAAAATCCAAGGCTATAGCCTGGGATTTTTTTTGCTCAGATTTTCAACTTCCTCAGATTTTAATGAAACTCTGTGCATAGATTATATCTTAATTGGCATTTAAGTATATGGAGTCAAAAGACTGTGATTCATAACGTTAACACTTTCAATTAGCACTTGGACTAATTATGATAAAATTTAAATGCTAATTACTCGACTAATTATACGAATTTTTAGATTTTGCCCACATATTCGTATTCGGCATTTACAAAATATCTATGCTGAAAATTTCAAGAAAATACATTATTTCAAAAAAAATAAATAAAAATCATAGTCTATAGTCTTGCATTTTTTTACTCAGATTTTCAAGTTCCTCAGATTTTAATGAAAATCTGTGTATAGATGTTACTTTGTATGGTTTTTAAGTATTTTGTACTCAAAAGACTATGATTCATAATTTTAACCCTTTTAATTAGCACCTGGACTAATTAAGATAAAATTTAAATGCTAATCACTTGACTAATTATACGAATTTTTAGATTTTGACCATAGATTCGTATTCAACATAAACAAAAGTATCTATGTTGAAATTTTCCAAAAAATTTGTTTTTGAAAAAATCAAGAAAAATCCCAGGCTATAGCCTAGAATTTTTTTTTTCAGACTTTGAACTTCGTCAGATTTTAATTAAAACCTGTGTATAGATGTTATTTTATATGGTATTTAAGTATTTGGAGTCAAAAGACTGTGATTCATAATATCAACCCTTTTAATTAGCACCTGGACTAATTATTATGAAATTTAAATGTTAATTACTCGACTAATTATATGAATTTTTAAATTTTAACCACAGATTCGTATTCAGCATACACAAAAGTATTCATGCTGAAACTTTCAAGAAAATCTATTTTTTCAAAAAAATCAAGAAAAATCCAAGCCTGGGATTTTTTTTGATCAGATTTTCAATTTCCTCAGATTTTAATGAAATACTGTGTATAGATGTTATTTTGTATGGTATTTAAGTATTTGTAGTCAAAAGGCTGTGAATTATAATATTAACCCTTTTCATTAACACCTGGACTAATTATGATAAAACTTAAATGCTAGTTACTCGACTAATTAAACGAATTTTTAGATTTCGACCATAGATTCGTATTCAGCATAAACAAAAGTATCTATGTTATAACTTTCAATTAAATTTATTTTTTGAAAAAAAATCAAGAAACATCCTAGGCTATAGCCTGGGATTTTTTTTGCTCAGATTTTCAACTTCCTCAGATTTTAATGAAAACCTGGGTATACATGTTATTTTATATGGTATTTAAGTATTTGGAGTCAAAAGACTGTGTTTCATAATATCAACACTTTTGATTAGCACCTGGACTAATTATTATAAAATTTAAATGTTAATTACTCGACTAATTATATGAATTTTTAGATTTTGACCACAGATTCGTATTCAGCATACACAAAAGTATTCATGCTGAAACTTTGAAGAAAATCTATTTTTTCAAAAAATCAAGAAAAATCCAAGGGATTTTTTTGCTCAGATTTTCAACTTCCTCAGATTTTAATGAAACTCTCTGTATAGATGATACCTTAATTGGCATTTAAGTATATGGAATCAAAATACACAAAAGTATTCATGCTAAAATTTTCAAGAAAATCTATTTTTTCAAAAAAATCAAGAAAAATCCCAGGCTATACCCTGGGATTTTTTTTGCTCAGATTTTCAACTTCCTCAGATTTTAATGAAACTCTCTGTATATATTATATCTTAATTGGCATTTAAGTATATGAAGTCAAAGGACTGTGATTCATAACGTTAACACTTTTAATTAGCAGTTGGACTAATTATGATAAAATTTAAATGCTAATTACTCGACTAAATATACGAATTTTCAGATTTTGCCCACAGATTCGTATTCGGCATTCACAAAATATCTATGCTGAAAATTTCAAGAAAATACATTATTTCAAAATAAATAAATAAAAATCATAGTCTATAGTCTTGCATTTTTTTTACTCAGATTTTCAAGTTCCTCAGATTTTAATGAAAATCTGTGTATAGATGTTACTTTGTATGGTTTTTAAGTATTTGTACTCAAAAGACTGTGATTTATAATTTTAACCCTTTTAATTAGCACCTGGACTATTTATGATAAAATTTAAATACTAATCACTCGACTAATTATACGAATATTTAGATTTTGACCATAGATTCTTATTCAGCATAAACAAAAGTATCTATGTTGAAATCTTCAAAAAAATTTGGTTTTGAAAAAATCAAGAAACATCCTAGGCTATAGCCTGGGATTTTTTTTGCTCAGATTTTCAACTTCCTCAGATTTTAATGAAATACTGTGTATAGATGTTATTTAATATGGTATTTAAGTATTTGGAATCAAAAGACTGTGATTCATAATATCAACCCTTTTAATTAGCACCTGGACTAATTATTATAAAATTTAAATGTTAATTACTCGACTAATTATATGAATTTTTAGATTTTGACCAGAGATTCGTATTCAGCATACACAAAAGTATTCATGCTGAAACTTTCAAGAAAATCTATTTTTTCAAAAAAATCAAGAAAAATCCAAGGCTATAGCCTGGGATTTTTTTTGCTCAGATTTTCAACTTCCTCAGATTTTAATGAAATACTGTGTATAGATGTTATTTTATATGGTATTTAAGTATTTGGAATCAAAAGACTGTGATTCATAATATCAACCCTTTTAATTAGCACCTGGACTAATTATTATAAAATTTAAATGTTAATCACTCGACTAATTATATGAATTTTTAGATTTTGACCACAGATTCGTATTCAGCATGCACAAAAGTATTCATGCTGAAACTTTCAAGAAAATCTATTTTTTCAAAAAAATCAAGAAAAATCCAAGGCTATAGCCTGGGAATTTTTTTGCTCAGATTTTCAACTTCCTCAGATTTTAATGAAACTCTCTGTATAGATGATACCTTAATTGGCATTTAAGTATATGGAATCAAAAGACTGTGATTCATAACATTAACACTTTTAATTAGCACTTGGACTAATTATGATAAAATTTAAATGCTAATTACTCGACTAATTATACGAGTTTTTAGATTTTGCCCACAGATTCGTATTCAGCATTCACAAAAGTATCTAAGCTGAAAATTTCAAGAAAATACATTTTTTCAAAAAAATAAATAATATAGCCTTGCATTCTTTTTACTCAGATTTTCATGTTCCTCAGATTTTAATAAAAATCTGTGTATAGATATTACTTTACATGGCTTTTAAATATTTGTAGTAAATTGACTGTGATTCATAATATTAACCCTTTTAATTAGCACTTGTGCTAATTATGTTAAAATTTGAATGCTAATTACTCGACTAATTATACGAATTTCTAGATTTTGACCACAGATTGGTATTCAGCATACTCAAAAGTATCCATGCTGAAACTTTCAAGAAAAATCTATTTTTTCAAAACAATCAAAAAAATCCAAGGCTATAGCCTGGGATTTTTTTTGCTCTGATTTTCAACTTCCTCAGATTTTAAAGAAATACTGTGTATAGATGTTATTTTGTATGGTATTTAAGTATTTGTAGTCAAAAGTCTGTGAATCATTATATTAACCCTTTTCATTAGCACCTGGACTAGTTATGATAAAACTTAAATGCTAGTTACTCGACTAATTAAGTGAATTTGTAGATTTTGACCATAGATTCGTATTCAGCATAAACAAAAGTATGTATGTTGAAACTCAATTAAATTTATTTTTTGAAAAAAAATCAAGAAAAATCCTACGCTATAGCCTGGGATTTTTTTTGTCAGATTTTCAACTTCCTCAGATTTTAATGAAAACCTGGGTATAGATGTTATTATATATGGTATTTAAGTATTTGAAGTCAAAAGACTGTGTTTCATAATATCAACACTTTTAACTAGCACCTGGATTAATTATTATAAAAATTAAATGCTAATTACTCGACTAATTATATGAATTTTTAGATTTTTACCACTGGTTCGTATTCAGCATACACAAAAGCATTCATACTAAAATGTTCAAGAAAATCTATTTTTTCAAAAAATCAAGAAAAATCCAAGGATATAGCCGGGGATCTTTTTTGCTCAGATTTTCAACTTCCTCAGATTTTAATGAAACTCTGTGTATAGATGATATCTTAATTGGCATTTGAGTATATGGAGTCAAAAGACTGTGATTCATAACGTTAACACTTTTAATTAGCACTTGGAATAATTATGATAAAATTTAAATGCTAATTACTCGACTAATTATACGAATTTTTAAATTTGGCCCACAGATTCGTATTCGGCATTCACAAAATATCTATGCTGAAAATTTCAAGAAAATATATTATTTCAAAAAAATAAATAAAATCATAGTCTATAGCCTTGCATTTTTCAAAAGTCTGTGATTCATAATACTAACACTTTTCATTAGCACCTGGACTAATTATGATAAAATTTAAATGCTAGTTACTCGACTAATTATACGAATTTTTAGATTTTGACCATAGATTCGTATTCAGCATAAACAAGAGTATCTATGTTGAAACTTTCAAGAAAATTAATTTTTTGAAAAAAATCAAGAAAAATCCTAGGCTATAGCCTTGGATTTTTTTTGCTCAGATTTTCAACTTCCTCAGATTTTAATGAAAACCTGTGTATAGATGTTATTTTATATGGTATTTAAGTATTTGGAGTCAAAAGACTGTGATTCATAATATCAACGCTTTTAATTAGCACCTGGACTAATTATTATAAAATTTAAATGCTTAATTACTCGACTAATTATATGAATTTTTAGATTTTGACCACAGATTCGTATTCAGCATACACAAAAGTATTCATGCTGAAACTTTCAAGAAAATCTATTTTTTCAAAAAAATCAAGAAAATTCCAAGGCTATAGCCTGGGATTTTTTTTGCTCAGATTTTCAACTTCCTCAGATTTTAATGAAACTCTGTGTATAGATGATATCTTAATTGGTATTTAAGTATATGGAGTCAAAAGACAGTGATTCATAATATTAACACTTTTAATTAGCACTTGGACTAATTATGATAAAACTTAAATGCTAATTACTCGACTAATTATACGAATTTTTAGATTTTGCCCACAGATTCGTATTCGGCATTCACAAAAGAATCTATGCTGAAAATTTCAAGAAAATCTATTTTTTCAAAAAAAATAAATAAAAATCATAGTCTATAGCCTTGCATTTTTTTTACTCAGATTTTCAAGTTCCTCAGATTTTAATGAAAATCTGTGTATAGATGTTACTTTATATGGTTTTTAAGTATTTGTAGTCAAAAGACTGTGATTCATAATATTAACCCTTTTAATTAGCACCTGGACTAATTATGATAAAATTTAAATGCTAATTATCGACTAATTATACGAATTTTTAGATTTTGACCACAGATTGGTATTCAGCATACACAAAAGTATCCATGCTGAGACTTTCAAGAAAATCTATCTTTTCAAAATAATCAAGAAAACTCCAAGGCTATATAGCCTTGGATTTTTTTGCTCAGATTTTCAACTTCCTCAGATTTTAATGAAATACTGTGTATAGATGTTATTTTATATGGTATTTAATTATTTGTAATTAAAATACTGTGATTCATAATATTAAATCTTTTAATTAGCACCTGGACTAATTATGATAAAATTTAAATGCTAATTACTCGACTAATGGCACGAATTTTTATATTTTGACCACAGATTCCTATTCAGCATGCACAAAAATGTTCATGCTATAACTTTCAAGAAAATCTATTTTTTCAAAAAAAAAAATCCAGAGAAATCCTAGGCTATAGCCTGTGATTTTATTTGCTCACATTTTCATCTTCCTCAGATTTTAATGAAAATCTGTGTATAAATGTTATTTTATATGGTATTTAAGTATTTGTAGTCAAAAGACTGTGATTCATAATATTAACCCTTTTTATTAGGACATGGACTAATTATGAGAAAATCTAAATGCTAGTTACTCGACTAATTATACGAATTATTAGATTTTGACCATAGATTCGTATTCAGCATAAAAAAAAAGATCTATGTTGAAACTTTCAAGAAAATCTCTTTTTTGAAAAAAAATCAAGAAAAATCCAAGGCTATAGCCTTGGATTTTTTTTTCTCAGATTTTCAACTTCCTCAGATTTTAATGAAAACCTGTGTATAGATGCTATTTTATATGTTATTTAAGTATTTGGAGACAAAAGACTGTGATTCATAATATCAACCCTTTTAATTAGCACCTTTGACTAATTATTATAAAATTTAAATGTTAATTACTCAACTAATTATATGAATTTTTAGATTTTGACCACAGATTCGTATTCAGCATACACAAAAGTATTCATGCTGAAACTTTCAAGAAAATCTATTTTGTCAAAAAAATCAAGAAAACTCCAAGGCTATAGCCTAGGATTTTTTTTGCTCAGATTTTCAACTTCCTCAGATTTTAATGAAAATCTGTGTATATATGATATTTTCTTTGGTATTTAAGTATATGGAGTAAAAAGACTGTGAGTCACAATATTAACATTTAATTAGCACCTGGACTAATTATGATAAAATTTAAATGCTAATTACACGAAAAATTATACGAATCTTTATATTTTGCCCACAGATTCGTATTCAGCATTCACAAAACTATGCTGAAAATTTTAATAAAATCGATTTTTTCAAAAAAAAAATGAATAAAAATCATAGGCATAGTATAGCCTTGCATTTTTTTTACTCAGATTTTCAAGTATCTCAGATTTTAATGAAAATCTGTGTATAGATGTTATTTTATATGGTTTATAAGTGTTTGTAGTCAAAAGACTGTGATTCATAATATCAACCCTTTTAATTAGCACCTGGATTAATTATGATAAAATTTAAATGTTAATTACTCGACTAATGACACGAATTTTTAGATTTTAACCAAAGATTGGTATTCACCACACACAAAAGTATCCATGCTGAAACTTTCAAGAAAATATAGTTTTTCAAAAAATCAAAAAAATCCGAGGCTATAGCTTTGGATTTTTTTTGCTCACATTTTCAACTTCCTTAGATTTTAATGAAATTCTGTGTATAGAAGTTATTTTATATGGTATTTAAGTATTTGTAGTCAAAAAACTGTGATTCATAATATGAACACTTTTAATTAGCACCTGGACTAATTATGATGAAATTTAAATGCTAGTTACTCGACTAATTATATGAATTTTTCGCTTTTGACCATAGATCCGTATTCAGCATAAACGAAAGTATCTATGTTGAAACTTTCAAGTAAATTTATTTTTTCAAAAAAATCAAGAAAAATCCTAGGCTATACTATACCCTTGGATTTTTTTTGCTCAGATTTTCAACTTCCTCAGATTTTAATGGAAACCTGTGTATAGATGTTATTCTATATGGTATCTAAGTATTTGGAGTCAAAAGACTGCGATTCATAATATCAACCCTTTTAATTAGCACCTGGACTAATTATGATAAAATTTAAATGCTAATTACTCGACTAATTATACGAATTTTTAGATTTTGACCACAGATTCGTATTCAGCATACACAAAAGTATCTATGCTGAAACTTTCAAGAAAATCTATTTTTTCAAAAAAATCAAGAAAAATCCTAGGCTATAGCCTTGGATTTTTTTTGCTCAGATTTTCAACTTCCTCAGATTTTAATGAAAACCTGTGTATAGATGTTACTTTATATGGTATTTAAGTATTTGTAGTCAAAAGACTGTGATTCATAATATTAACCCTTTTAATTAGCACCTGGACTAATTATGATAAAATTTAAATGCTAATTACTCGACTAATTATACGAATTTTTAGATTTTGACCACAGATTCGTATTCAGCATACACAAAAGTATTCATGCTGAAACTTTCAAGGAAATATATTTTTTCAAAAAAATCAAGAAAATTCCCAGGCAATAGCCTGGGATTTTTTTTGCTCAGATTTCCAACTTCCTCAGATTTTAATGAAACTCTGTGTATAGATGATATCTTAATTGGTATTTAAGTATATGGAGTCAAAAGACTGTGATTCATAATATTAACACTTTTAATTAGCACTTGGACAAATTATGATGAAATTTAAATGCTAATTACTTGACTAATTATACGAATTTTTAGATTTTGCCCACAGATTCGCATTCGGCATTCACAAAAATATCTATGCTGAAAATTTCAAAATAATACATTTTTTCAAAAAAAATTAAAAATCATAGCCTATAGCCTAGCATTTTTTTTACTCAGATTTTCAAGTTCCTAAGATTTTAATGAAAATCTGTGTATAGATGTTACTTTATATGTTTTTTAAGTATTTGTAGTCAAAAGACTGTGATTCATAATATTAATCCTTTTAATTAGCACCTGGACTAATTATGATAAAATTCTAAATGCTAATTACTCGACTAATTATACGAGTTTTTAGATTTTGACCATATATTCGTATTCAGCGTATACAAAAGTATCCATGCTGAAAAGTTAGAGAAAATCTATTTTTCCAAAAAAATCAAGAAAAATCCAAGGCTATAGCCTGGGATTTTACTTGCTCACATATTCATCTTCCTCAGATTTTAATGAAAATCTGTGTACATTTGTTATTCTATATGGTATTTAAGTATTTGTAGTCAAAAGAGTGTGACTCATAATATTAACCATATTAATTAGCACCTGGACAAATTATGATAAAATTTAAATGCTAATTAATCTACTAATTATACGAATTTTTTACATTTTGACCATAGATTCGTATTCAGCATAAACAAAAGTATCTATGCTGAAAACTTTAGGAAAATTTATTTTATGAAAAAAATCAAGAAAAATCCAGATTGCTCAGATTTTCATCTTCCTCAGATTTAATGAAAACCTGTGTATAGATGTTATTTTATATGGTATTTAAGTATTTGGAGTCAATAGACTGTGATTCATAATATCAACCCTTTTAATTAGCATCTGGACTATTTATTATAAAATTTAAATTCTAATTACTCGATTAATTATACGAATTATTAGATTTTGACCACATATTCGTATTCAGCATACACACAAGTATTCATGTGGAAGCTTTCAAGAAAATCTATTTTTTTCAAAAAAATCAATAAAAATCCAAGGTTATAGCCTGGGATTTTTTTTGCTCAGATTTTCAACTTCTTCAGATTTTAATGAAATACTGTGTATAGATGTTATTTTATATGGTGTTTAACTATTTGTAGTCAAAAGACTGTGATTCATAATGTTAAATCTTTTAATTAGCACCTGGATTAATTATGATAAAATTTAAATGCTAATTACTCAACTAATTACACGAGTTTCTAGATTTTCACCACAGATTCGTATTCAGCATACACAAAAGTATCCATGCTGAAACTTTCAAGAAAATCTATTTTTTCAAATCAATCAAGAAAGATCCAAGGCTATAGCCTGGGATTTTTTTTGCTCAGATTTTCAACTTCCTCAAATTTTAATGAAAATCTGTGTATAGATGTTATTTTATATGGTATTTAAGTATTTGGAGTCAAAAGACTGTGATTCATAATATCAACCCTTTTAATTAGCACCTGGACTAATTATTATAAAATTTAAATGCTAACTACTCGACTAATTATATGAATTTTTATGTTTTTAACCACAGATTCGTATTCAGCATACACAAAAGTATTCATGCTGAAACTTTCAAGAAAATCTACTTTTTCAAAAAAAATCAAGAAAAATCCAAGGCCTGGGATTTTTTTTTTCCTCAGATTTTCAACTTCCTCAGATATTAATGAAAATCTGTGTATCGATGATATCATATTTGGTATTTAAGTATATGGAATCAGAAGACTGTGATTCATAATACTAAAACTTTTAATTAGCACCTTGACTAATTATGATAAAATTTAAATGCTAATTACTCGACTGATGGCACGAATTTTTAGATTTTGCCCACAGATTCGTATTCGACATTCACAAAAGTATCTATGCTGAAAATTTCAAGAAAATACATTTTTCAAAAAAAAAATAAATAAAAATCATAGTCCCTTGCATTTTTTTTAGTCAGATTTTCAAGTTCCTCAGATTTTAATGAAAATCTGTGTATAGATGTTACTTTATATGGTTTTTAAGTATTTATAGTCAAAAGACTGTGATTCATAATATTAACCCTTTTAATTAGCACCTGGACTAATTACGATAAAATCTAAATGCTAATTACTCGACTAATTATACGAATTTTTAGATTTTGACCACGATTGGTATTCAGCATACACAAAAGTATCCATGCTGAAACTTTCATTAAAATCTATTTTTTCAAAAAAATCAAGAAAAATTCTCGGCTATATAGCCTTGGATTTTTTTTGCTCATATTTTTAACTCCTTCAGATTTTAATGAAATTCTGTGTATAGATGTTATTTTATATGGTATTTACGTATTTATAGTCAAAAGACTGTGATTCATAATATTAACCCTTTTAATTAGCAGCTGGACTAATTATGATAAAATTAAAATGCTATTTATTCTACTAATTATACGAATTTTTAGATTTTGACCACAGATTCGTATTCAGCATACAAAAAAGTATCGATGCTGAAACTTCCAAGACAATCTATTTTTTCAAAAAAATCAAGAAAAATCCTAGACTACAGCCTAGGATTTTTTTTCTCAGATTTTCAACTTCCTCAGATTTTAATGAAATTCTGTGTATAGATGGTATTTGTAGTGAAAAGACTGTGATTCACAATATTAACCCTTTTAATTAGCAGCTGGACTAATTATGATAAAATTTAAATGCTATTTACTCTACTAATTATACGAGTTTTTAGATTTTGACCATAGATTCGTATTCAGCGTACACAAAAGTATCCATGCTGAAAATTTCAATAAAATCTAGTTTTTCAAAAAATTCAAGTAAAATCCCAGGCTATAGCCTGGGATTTTACTTGCTAACATTTTCAACTTCCTCAGATTTTAATGAAAATCTGGTTATAGATGTTATTTTATATGGTATTTAAGTATTTGTAGTCAAAAGACTGTGCTTCATAATATTAACCCTTTTACTTAGCACCTGGACTAATTATGATAAAATTTAAATGCTAATTACTCGACTAATTATACGAATTTCTAGATTTTGACCATAGATTCGTATTCAGCATAAACAAAAGTATCTATGCTGAAAATTTCAGGAAAATTTATTTCATGAAAAAAATCAAGAAAAATCCAGATTGCTCAGATTTTCAACTTCCTCAGATTTTAATGAAAACCTGTGTATAGATGTTATTTCATATGGCATTTAAGTATATGGAGTCAAAAGACTGTGATTCATGATAGCAACCCTTTTAATTACCACCTGAACTAATTATTATAAAATTTAAATGCTAATTACTCGACAAGTTATACGAGTTTTTAGATTTGGACCACAGATTCGTATTAAGCATACAAAAAAGTATTCATGCTGAAGCTTTCAAGATAATCTATTTTTTCAAAAAAATCAAGAAAAATCCCAGATTTTCAATTTCCTCAGATTTTAATGAAATACTGTGTATAGATGTTATTTTATATGGTATTTAAGTATTTGTAGTCAAAAGACTGTGATTCATAATATTAAATATTTTGATTAGCACCTGGATCAATCATGATAGAATTTAAATGCTAATTACTCGACTAATTACACGAATTTTTAGATTTTCACCACAGATTCGTATTGAGCATACACAAAAGTATCCATGCTGAAACTTTCAAGAAAATCTATCTTTCAAATCTTTCAAGAAAAATCCGAGGCTTTGGATTTTTTTTGCTCAGATTTTCAACTTACTAAGATATTAATGAAAATCGGTGTATAGATATTATTTTATATGCTATTTAAGCATTTGCAGTCAAAAGACTGTGATTCATAACATTGACACTTTTAATTAGCACCTGGACTAATCTTTATAAAATTTAAATGCTAATCACTCGACTAATTATATAAATTTTTAGATTTTGTCCACAGATTCGTATTCAGCATACACTAAAGTGTCAATGCTGAAACTTTCAAGAACATCTATTTTTTCAAAAAAATCAAGAAATATCCAAGGCCTGGGATTTTTTTTGCTCAGATTTTCAACTTCCTCAGATTTCATTGAAAATCTGTGTATAGATGTTATTTTATATGGTCTTTATCTATTTGGAGTCAAAAGACTGTGATTCATAATATCAACACTTTTAATTAGCACCTGGACTAATTATGATAAAATGTAAACGCTAATTACTCGACTAATTATACGAATTTTTAGATTTTGACCACAGATTCGTATTCAGCATAAACAAAATTATCTATGATGAAACTTTCAAGAAAATCTATTTTTTCAAAAAAGATCAAGAAAAATCCTAGCCTTGGATTATTTTTGCTTAGATTTTAAACTTCCTCAGATTTTAATGAAATACTGTGTATAGATGTTATTTTATATGGTTTTTAAGTATTTGTAGTCAAAGGACTGTGATTCATAATATTAACCCTTTTAATTAGGAATTGGACTAATTATGACAAAATTTAAATTCTATTTAATCGAGAAATTATATAAATTTTTAGATTCTGATCATAGATTGGTATTCAGCATACACAAAAGTATCCATGTTGAGACTTTCAAGAAAATCTATTTTTCCAAAAAAAATCAAGAAAAATACGAGGCTATAGCCTGGGATTTTTTTTGCTCAGATAATCAATTTCATCAGATTTTAATGGAAATCTGTGTATCGGTGTTATTCTATAAGCTATTTAAGCATTTGGAGTCAAAAGACTGTGATTCATAATATCAACCCTTTTAATTAGCTACCTGGACTAAATATGATAAAATTTAAATGCTAATTACTCGACTAATTATATGATTTTTTTAGATTTTGACCACAGATTCGTATTCAGCATACACAAAAGTATCTATGCTGAAACTTTCAAGAAAATCTATTTTTTCAAAAAAATCAACAAAAATCCTAGGCTATAGCCTTGGATTTTTTTTTTGCTCAGATTTTCAACTTCCTCAGATTTTAATGAAAATCTGTCTATAGATGTTATTTTATATGGTATTTATGTATTTGGAGTCAAAAGACTGTGATTCATAATATCAACCCTTTAAATTAGCACCTGGACTAATTATGATAAAATTTAAATGCTAATTACTCGATTAATTATGGGAATTTTTAGATTTTGACAACAGATTCGTATTCAGCATACACAAAAGTATCTATGCTGATTATTTCAAGAAAATCTATTTTTTCAAAGAAATGAAGAAAACTCCTAGGCTATAGCCTTGGATTTTTTTTGCTCAGATTTTCAACTTTCTCATCTATACACAGATTTTCATCTGTGTATAGATTATATTTTATCTGGTGTTGAAGTATATGGAATCAAAAGACTGTGATTCAAAATATTAACACTTAATTAGCACCTGGACTAATTATGATAAAATTTAAATGCTAACTACACGACTAATTATACGAATTTTTATATTTTGACCTCAGATTCCTGTTCAGCATACACAAAAATATCTATGTTGAAACTTTCAAGAAAATCTATTTTTTCGAAAAAATCAAGAAAAATCCTAGGCCTGGGATTTTTTTTGCTCAGATTTTCAACTTGCTCATATTTTAATGAATATCTGTGTATAGATGTTATCTTATATGGTATTTATTTATCTGGAGTCAAAAGACTGTGATTCATGATATCAACGCTTTTAATTAGCACTTGGACTAATTATGATAAAATCTAAAAGCTAATTACTCGACTAATTATACGAATTTTAAGATTTTGACCACAGATTCGTATTCAGTATACACAAAAGTATATGTGATGAAACTTTCAAGAAAATCTACTTTTTTTGTTCAGATTTTAAACTTACTCAGATCTTAATGAAAATCTGTGTATAGATGTTATTTCATATGGTATTTATTTATTTGGAGTCAAGAGACTGTGATTCATAAAATTAACCCTTTTGATTAGCACCTGGACTAATTATGATAAAATTTAAATGCTAATTACTCGACTAATTATACAAATTTTTAGATTTTTGACAACAGATTCGAATTCAGCATACACAAAAGTATCTGTGCTGAAACTTTCAAGAAAATCTATTTTTTGAAAAAAATCAAGAAAAATCTTAGATTTTTTTGCTCAGATTTTCAACTTCCTCAGATTTTTATGAAAACCTGTGTATAGATGTTATTTCATATGTTTTTTAAGTATTTGGAGTCAAAAGACTGTGATTCATAATATGAACCCTTTTAATTAGCAATTGGACTAATTATGATAAAATTCAAATGCTGATTACTCGACTAATTATATAAATTTTTAGATTTTCACCACAGATTGGTATTCAGCATACACAAAAGTATCCATGCTGAAACTTTCAAGAAAATCTATTTTTTCAAAAAAATGAAGAAAAATCCCAAGCTATAGCCTTGGATTTATTTGCTCAGATTTTCAGCTTCATCAGATTTTAATGAAAATCTGTGTATAGATATTATTTCATATGCTATTTAAGCATTTGGAGTCAAGACTATGATTGATAATATCAACCCTTTTGATTAGCAACTGGACTAAACATGATAAAATTTGAATGCTAATTACTCGACTAATTATATACATTTTTAGATTTTGACCACAGATTCGTATTCAGCATACGCAAAATTATCTATGCTGAAAATTTGAAGAAAATCTATTTTTTTCAAAAAAATCAAGAAAAATCCAAGGCTATAGCTTTGGATTTTTTTTGGATTATTTTGGATTATTTTTAATTAGATTTCAAACTTCCTCAGATTTTGATGAAATTCCTTGGATAGATGTCATGTTATATGGTTTTTAAGTATTTGTAGTGAAAAGATTGTGATTCATAATATTAACCCTTTTAGTCAAAAGACTACAAATACTTAAATACCATATAAAATAACATCTATTCAAAGATATGAGCAAAAAAAATGTTCGGCTATAGCCTAGGATTTTTCTCTATTTTTTTGAAAAAATAGATTTTCTTGAAATTGTCAGCATAGATACTTTTGTGTATGCTGAATAAGAATCTATGGTGAAAATCTAAAAATTCGTATAATTACTCAAGCAATTAGCATTTAAATTTTATTATAATTAGTGAAGGTGTTAATTAAACGCTTAACATTATGAATTACAATCTCTTGACACCAAATACTTATTTCCCATATAAAATAACATTTATACACAGATTTTCATTAAAATCTGAGGAAATTGAAAATTTTGAGCAAAAAGATGTTAGGCTCTAGCCTTGGAATTTTCTTGTTTCAAAAAAATAGATTTTCCTGAAAGTTTCAGCATAGATATTTTTATGTATGATGAATACGAATCTGTGGTCCAAATCTAAGAATTCGTACAATTAGTGGAGTATATAGCATTTATATTTTATCATAATTAGTCCAAGTGCAAATTAAACGGTTGATATCATGAATCACAGTCTTTTGACTCCAAATACTTATATACCATATAAAATAACATCTATACACAGATTTTCATTATATTCTAAAGAAGTTGAAAATCTGAGCAAAAAGTAAATGCAAGGATATGGCCATGGACTTTTCTTGATTTTTTGAAAAAATAGATTCTCTTGAACTTTACAGCATAGATATCTTTATGTGTGCTGAATACGAATCTGTGGTCAAAATCTATAAATTTGTATAATTAGTCAAGTAATTAGCATTTAAATTTATAATAATTAGTCTAGGTGCTAATTAACCGATTAATATCATGAATTACAGTCTTTTGACACCAAATACTTAAATACCATGTGACATAACATGTATACACAGATTTTCATTAAAATCTGAGGAAGTTGAAAATTTGAGAAAAAAAAAAAATGCAAGGCTATAAATAGCCTTGGGTTTTTCTTGATTTTTTTGAAAAAATTGATTTTCTTGAAATTTTCAGCATAGATACTTTTATGTATGCTGAATACGAATCTGTGGTGAAAATCTAAAAATTCGTATAATTAGTCGAGTAATTAGCATTTAAATTTTATCATATTTAGTCCAGGTGCTAATCAAACGGTTAATATTATGAATTACAGTCTTTTGACACCAAGTACTTAAATACCATATAAAATAACATCTATACTATACCACCAGCCCCGGCCACTGCCACACCAGCAGCACCAGTGGTGGCATCCACCAGCCCCGGCCACTGCCACACCAGCAGCACCAATGGTGGCCACCACCAGCCCCGGCCACTGCCACACCAGCAGCACCACTGTTAGCCACCACCAGCCCCGGCCACTGCCACACCAGCAGCACCAGTGGTGGCCACCACCAGCCCCGGCCACTGCCACACCAGCAGCACCACGGTTAGCCACCACCAGCCCCGGCCACTAGCACTCTGTAGTGGGAGATTGGTAGTCCATCCCCACTCCTCCCTCTCAGCTGAGCCTCATTACTGCCAGATTACCAGGAGCGGCCTGCGGTTGGGACGGGCTGAAGATTGTGGTACAGTTTACCGTCAGGTTAGGAAAGAGGCATTATTTTTTTCCTCTCTCTTTTGATAACTAGATATAGAGGAAAACCAGTGATACAAAAACTTCTAACTGTAGAGTTAAAGGAATGAACATGACCTTCATGAGCGGAGGGATCAGGTCATCGTGAAGTCAAGCATCTAAGAGCAATGGTAGTCTCACAGAGACTCACGAGAATTTGAATCTATGATTAACATTTTGTTTTTTTTGTATAGGTTTGCCTAGTTCTCCTCACAATATCTATCTATCTCGCTATATATATATATATATATATATATATATATATATATATATATATATATATATATATATATAAAACACAATCGCCATTTCCCGCGTTAGCGAGATAGCGTCAAGAGCAGAGGAGTGACCCTCGGATTGGAAATCATCACTTGGCCCCTTTCACTGTTTCTTCTTTTGAAAAAGTAAAAACTGGAGGGGAGGATTTCCAGCCTCTCGCTCTTTCCCCTTTTAGTCACCTTCTACGACACTTAGGGAATACGTGGGGAAGTATTCTTTCACCCCTACCTCCAGGGACATATGTATATATATACATATATATTACTTTGTTGGTGAAACGAGATTTATCCTTTGTAGATCTAATGTATATCTGTTTGCATTGCATAGATATCATCAGACACTCAAATTGATAAATGAAGGAGCTACTGCAACTACTTGCAATTCAGTTTGAAAATTAATGGTTAAATGATTATAGAGACTTACTTATGGTTCCGAAGAAAAAAAAATCTACCACTTTATCTATATATAAGACGCAATATGACTTGATACACGTGTCAACAATCTAGTATTTTCGGTCTTCCGTACCGCATTAAAACATTTGGTTCTATAATCAGTGTGTCTTTGGTTAACCATTTTCTATCCCCTTTTATCACCAACGTTATCCCGTAAATCAGTTGACACGTACAGCAACAACAAACTGAAGACCTTGACGTCATTGAGCGTTCAGTAGGATGTTCAGTCTCCGACAACTTCTACATACAATCGAATCTCACAAAAGTATTGGATCTTTTTCGTGGCAAAAAGTTCGTTGCATGGTATCCTACCAGATGCTATTTGCGTATCATGAAAGGATCCTCACCTGATAAGGAGCGAAACTGCTTTACATCTTGGTCATGATATCCTCATAAAAGCTATTTTCGTTTCACGAAAGTATCCTCGCTTGATAAGGAGGAAAATAGCCTTATATCTTGGCTATTTATGATGACTACCCTGTAAATAGTGGAAGATTCTAATGATTTGTTGCGAATGTGTTTATAACGGAAATATTTTTAACATCTAACTGTCCCTTCTTTTCCTTCAGAAAGACTGAGTTACTTTATATATATATATATATATATATATATATATATATATATATATATATATATATATATATATATTCCCCAAAGGCCCAGTCCTCTGTTCTTAACACTACCTCGCTAACGCGGGAAATGGCAAATAGTTTGAAAAAAAAAAAGAAATATATATATATATATATATATATATATATATATATATATATATATATATATATATATATATATATACATATACATATATATATCTTCTGTCGGTTGTAGGGAATAAATTGTAGGGATGTATAGTGAGATAAATTGTTTTAGCTTCTTGGCTAACCTGTAGGTAGGTGAAGGAATCGAGATTATTGGCCTTGGAGGATTTCTCGACCTGTGCGTTTTGACGTTACCATAGAAATATTCTGGCGACTTCGAACCACGATATTTAAAAGGAAACGTCAAAAACGCACAAGCCGGGTAATCCTTTAAGGCAAACCAACTCACAGATCCATTCACCTACCTACAGGTTAGTCAAGAAGCTAAACCAACTGATCTCTCCATAAACCCTACATGTATTAGAGACAGACAGAGACAGACATACATACAGACAGATAACTCTTCCTTTTTATTTTTACGTCTCTGTGAACAGAGCTTTTTGTGCTGAATAACAATGTGTTTTTGATAAACATAAATTAGCCGATAATGTGTTTACGACAGCGGGGGAAAAAAAATGTATTGCGCATCCTTCTCGTGTTGTACATCGTGTAATTATGCTAATGTGCTTATAAAAGTTCATGATAATGGTTTTATACTAACGAGGGACTAATTATGGCTGCACCTTGTATACTGCGCTCCAATATTTTGTGAAGGTCGTCGCGTAGTGACACAAAGGCTTTACTCGTTAAGCTTTATGACTGGCACACACACAGGAGGAGTTGAATATAAAGAAATTGTTATCATATCAAAACTTTCACAATGAGTAATGTCAGCAGACTGAAGAATGGGAATACAATATCTCTCTTTTCTTTAAACTTTCAATGGCGTTCTGCTCCAAAGGTGGCATTTACGCCTACTGCAATATAAAAGCTCACATACAGCTGCTCTTTTCGTGATTCTTCAGCCCTCTAACTTTGATGCTATTTGCCTCAAATTCATCTAATACCATTTATAAGTCTGTTGTTCTGCTTCGTTTATTGACCCTCCGAGTTCCTTTAGGTACAACTCTTTGACCACTTGACTTCCTCCTGCGAGGCAGTGTTTTTTTCACATCCCATCCATTCAGGAGATTTCAATATCTACCGCGAGAATTTCTTCAACTCTACCACCGAGGATGATCACAGCGGAGCCGAGGCCTTTCTCTTTCCCCTACGAAGCCATTTGGGACAAATAATGAGACACCTAAAACGAGTTTCCGATCGTGGCCACCAGTCTTCCAACTCTCTCTCTCTCTCTCTCTCTCTCTCTCTCTCTCTCTCTCTCTCTCTCTCTCTCTTGTTATCCTAGTCTTGAACCTTCTCATTACAGTTACATTGCCTCTGCCCTGTTAGGATTCTACAACCACGATTATGTTTCCGTCATTCATAACTGGGCAGGCCTATCCTTTCACTCCCCCACCCTCGAAACGCCAACTTTGGCGCTTTGTAAAATTCCCACCGTTATTTCCTACGTGATCTCTAAACTGTCTTTCCTGGGATGGGTAATACATCGCCGGCAGGGATGCCAGGTGTTGTGCTGAACGCCCAGGAGAGCATATCTCAGCTGCTATGGAACCCTACACTCTATCGTTTTACTAAATACTACTCCCTCCGTCCCAGTCGCTTGATCGCTTCTATTCTGACGCTTGTGACATTAGGTATAGAGCATATCGGGTCACGAAACTCCTCCCTTACCTCGAAACCCACTCTAGTTTCTTTTACTCAAAAGCTGGTTCTTTGTGAAGTGAATTACACCATAAAACAGAAAGCTGATTTGATTTATACTGACAAGCGTTTTTGGTCCTCAACCAAAAACCTCTCATATAACTTATGTAACTCAATCTCTCCTCCTCTCTTCCGACCTGATCAGTCCATCTAGAGCTAGCTTTCCCATCTGATAAAACCATTCTGTTTGGTGCCACATTTTCCTTTTATCTAACTTTGGATGTTTCTGCCTCTAATCCTCCCCTAACCCCATATCCTCCTACTGAACCTATGTCATTTTCCATATTCTCCCTGTACAGAGTCTCCTAAGCACTCTTCAGTTCCAGTTGAAGTACATATCTCTCATTAAGTTTTCCTCTACCTTGGTATTGTTGCTGAAGGCAACATTTACATTAAAGCATTTAAGCTTAGATCTTTTAATGTAAATGTTGCCTTCAGCAACAATAATACTATAAAGAACATCTTAACTAGGAATTCACCAGAAAATTCTCCTGGGTGCATCCATAAAGTACCATGTAGAAATTGTGATAAGTTTTATGTTGGGCAGACTGGTAAGGATCTTTTTGTTAGACTTTAGCAACATAAATATAATATAAGAACAGGACAAGAAATCAAATGCCTTGTTTAATCACCTTAAAATCTATGATCATTGTACTGACTGGAGTAATGCCATCTCAGTTATTAACTCTAACTCTTATTACCACGAGACATATCACTGAATCTTCTATTATTAAATACACAGAATTTTTATCTTAATATTAGTGAAGGTCTATACAAATTGGATAATTCTATTATTGATAAGATTTGTAAGCAATTCACTTTCTTGTCCACATAATATGTTTATGATACGCTCGTTGTCTGTCTTGGACAATCGCATATTTACCAAATGGCGTCCTAGCTACGTCTCTTCGTTGTACATTAGCTGACTGCTATATTTCTCTCCTGTGTCTCCCCTGATTATGTGACTATTACACGAAAGTGCACTTGGGAATTTATCGTGCTTCATTTTCCCCGTGCGCCCATAAGAATATATGTGTATATATATATATATAGGGGATAGGGGAGAAAGAATACTTCCCACGTATTCCCTGCGTGTCGTAGAAGGCGACTAAAAGGGGAGGGAGCGGGGGGCTGGAAATCCTCCGCTCTCGTTTTTTTTTTTAATTTTCCAAAAGAAGGAACAGAGAAGAGGGCCAGGTGAGGATATTCCCTCAAAGGCCCAGTCCTCTGTTCTTAACGCTACCTCGCTAATGCGGGAAATGGCGAATAGTTTGAAAGAAAGATAGAAAGATATATATATATATATGTATATATATATATATATATATATATATATATATATATATATATATATATATACATTTATTTTATTTATTATACTTTGTCGCTGTCTCCCGCGTTTGCGAGGTAGCGCAAGGAAACAGACGAAAGAAATGGCCCCCCCCCCATACACATGTATATACATACGTCCACACACGCAAATATACATACCTACACAGCTTTCCATGGTTTACCCCAGACGCTTCACATGCCTTGATTCAATCCACTGACAGCACGTCAACCCCGGTATACCACATCGCTCCAATTCACTCTATTCCTTGCCCTCCTTTCACCCTCCTGCATGTTCAGGCCCCGATCACACAAAATCTTTTTCACTCCATCCTTCCACCTCCAATTTGGTCTCCCTCTTCTCCTTGTTCCCTCCACCTCCGACACATATATCCTCTTGGTCAATCTTTCCTCACTCATCCTCTCCATGTGCCCAAACCACTTCAAAACACCCTCTTCTGCTCTCTCAACCACGCTCTTTTTATTTCCACACATCTCTCTTACCCTTACGTTACTCACTCGATCAAACCACCTCACACCACACATTGTCCTCAAACATCTCATTTCCAGCACATCCATCCTCCTGCGCACAACTCTATCCATAGCCCACGCCTCGCAGCCATACAACATTGTTGGAACCACTATTCCTTCAAACATACCCATTTTTGCTTTCCGAGATAATGTTCTCGACTTCCACACATTCTTCAAGGCCCCCAGAATTTTCGCCCCCTCCCCCACCCTATGATCCACTTCCGCTTCCATGGTTCCATCTGCTGCCAGACCCAGATATATATATATATCCATATATATATATATATATATATATATATATATATATATATATATATATATGGGCTTGAAACCTGGGCCTAGAATTCAAACCTCACCTGGCTCAAGGTGGTGTGTATATGTATACACACATAGGAGTAAAGATATGGTACATAGAATGCTATGTTAAAAGACGGGGACAACACAATTTCATTGCATAGCTCTATCCATAACACACAATAGTTATCACACAAACTTATTTGTTTTATGGTGGTTGATGACAATGTGCAAGGAGTGTTTATAATGAACAGTCATTCACGATATTCCATTTTAGATATCATTCAATTCGATTTTGCCAAATTTCTTGAGACACTTTAAACCAATGTAGTATCTTTTGATTTCTAATTCTGAAAGTCTTCAACGGACCACATAACGTGGCCCTGCCAAACTTCACCACCCCCCATCCCAACCTCTAGCTCAGCAAAAGACAAAATTTTAATATCTGTGAAGAAGTTTGACTTCATATCCCCTGAAGGCTCCAGCTGTCATCAAAGAAAACTCTTTCCAATACCAAATGAAAAACCTGTCCGCTTTCGGAGACCAATATGGCAAAATTACGGTCGCCTCCGAGCCTGAGATAATTCCAGTGCCCTTCGCTCAGGTTTCATATCTTCCACTAATACCAGTATAGATTCCCGATCAAACATGGGATTTCCTATATGGTGGTCCTCTTAGATTGCAAGGCGATGGCTACTTACATCTATAATCTTTTGTAAGATATCCTCTTAACCCACAATCATATCCGCTGAATTCGGAGAGCAACGCTCTGGTGAGTGTACAGTGTTTACGTCTCTGAAGATTGTGGAAAACGGGCATTAGTAAGAATTATTCTTTATCTTATCGTTGAGACATTCAAGCGACTTTCATCTAGGTTCACTCGTGTGTGCTCTCAACCAGCCTAAAGAAACGGGTAGCGAACCTCTAAATCTATGACACGTTACAGTGACTCGTATCTACTGTCACTATCTAGCAGAGATTCTGGCGGCTTGAGGCCATCTTATCCTTAAAGGAAAGAGAGATAGAGAACGGATTACTTAAGTGTATGAATGCTTGAACGAACTATACAACGATGTCGTTAATGGATGGTAATGAAACGTGCCTAACAACGAAACTTGATAGGAAAGATATTACTGTACAGGAAACAAACTTACATTCATCGTATCATAGAAATAACTTACAAATTAAGTATATGAATCTTGTTCGGGCATTGACTTTGGATTACATGATGCAGGAGTTTTTGCTGTAAAGAGAAATATTTATACATAACAGAACAAACAGATCATGATGTGTTCTATCTGTAAAAATGAACATATATATATATATATATATATATATATATATATATATATATATATATATATATATGATAGGAAGAACTTTGTCACATAGGCAAAGGAAAAAACCAATGAGGAGGTTGAGAATGTGTCAGAGACGACATGAGTAAAGTTGGAACTTGGAGAAGATACCCACAGCTGCTGATGTTCTCAGCGTATCCTCGGAGAAGTTGGCTGCCAGAGAAGTTTCAGGAAATCACATCAGATGTGTTTCTGTGTGTGAGAAGAGAGAGAGAGAGAGAGAGAGAGAGAGAGAGAGAGAGAGAGAGAGAGAGAGAGAGAGAGAGAGAGAGAGTGAAAATCTCACTCTCTACTAACCTCTTGGGAGTCACTTTACCAGCGACTACCCCTAATGTCAGACAGCATTTTGTGACCTCCAATATTCAGCATCCACTCCTGCTACCTTCCAAGTGTCAGTCTGTCTCACGGCGATCTTACTGATCTCAGTTTCAGCCGTCACTCCTGATGTTCATCATCAACTACTACTCGCCACCAACATTCCTGGTACCAGCTATTCCTTGTACTGGTCTCCTTGTGTGAGAGTGGTGGTATTTCATTCTTACTATCATTATGATACCAACCGACCCTTCCCATTGGCCTTACGGTGTCAGAGACACGCCTTCCTGCCACCACCTCTCGTGGTGTCAGCCTGTTTGAGTGCCACTGCCTCCTAGGCCTTTCTCTAAAGGGCGCGACTCAAAAGCACCACACCACGGTCGAAGTGTCCAACTTCTCCTGGGTCTTAATCTTCGCATCCCTGCTTCACTGACTTGGTGGGAGCTGCAGGGGAAATTCTAATGAATTAAACCTTACGGACAGAATGTAGGTTTAATTGCTTTTCGTGTGTAAACGATTGTATATTCTCTCTCTCTCTCACTCTTAGACCTTGGGTCTATGTGGTCAGTGTATCTATGTAACTCTCTCTCTCTCTCTCTCTCTCTCTCTCTCTCTCTCTCTCTCTCTCTCTCTCTCTCTCTCTCTGTGCAAGGACAACTTCTTCCATTTCCATTTGCTGGGATATCGCAAATCCCATGAAGCTCTCACAGAAACGGCCACCAACCAGCTGGGTTCTCGTGGACATTTTCACCATCATCTCCCCCACTTAGGATCTCTCTCTCTCTCTCTCTCTCATTATATTTACAATCCCTCCTTATTTTAGATTACAGCATATACTTCATCTTTGATTTGGCATATATATATATATATATATATATATATATATATATATATATATATATATATATATATATGATAACTTTATATTTGCAAAAACAATCACACCTTCGCACAACTTTTTCCTATTGTCTTAAAGCCATTAGAGACCCATTACTTTCTGAAAGACTGCTTTGGTAAAGAGAGCATTCCTATGTTCTGTCCCTCATGATCTTTCATATGCTGTAATGAAATTGCCATGTGTGCGATAAGGTCTCTTGGTGATTCGTAACATTCATTTGGCATCTCTTTTCTTGCACAAATCTTCATGATATCCAGGAAATGACACTCACTAATTATCAATACAGTTCACGAACAATATCCAGATCTAGCGCATACAATAACTCGGGCTACCAACATGACTCTCTCTCTCTCTCTCTCTCTCTCTCTCTCTCTCTCTCTCTCTCTCTCTCTCTCTCTCTCAGGCGTCCAATTACGCCATGATCCCCGCCGAGTCGACCCAGCTACGAATTAGGCAAGGTCTGTGTCTGCTATCGTCTTCACCACTGTACATCATACAACTCCTGAAGACAAGGTTCTTCTGTCTCTAAACACTACAAGACACGTCCAAAATCCTTAAGACATTATATATATATATATATATATATATATATATATATATATATATATATATATATATATATATATATATTGGAAAGGATCAAAATTTTGCGCGTGACCAAGTATATTCCTATGAGTCCATAAGGAAAATGAAACACGATAAGTTCCCAAGTGCACTTTCGTGTAATAATCACGTCATCAGGGGAGACACAAGAGAGAAATATAACACTCATATTTCTCTCTTGTGTCTCCCCTTATGATGTGATTATTACACGAAAGTGCACTTGGGAACTTATCGTGTTTGATTTTTTCCCGTGGACTCATTGGAATATATATATATATATATATATATATATATATATATATATATATATATATATATATATATATATATAGAGAGAGAGAGAGAGAGAGAGAGAGAGAGATTAGATATATAGACAAATTCACCGATGAGATAATTCAACAAATCATATATATATATATAGAATTCTCTTTTTCTACATATCCATGAAACATACTTTAACTCTCACTCGTCTATTGCACAAAAACTGCAAGAAATTCAGTAAAACATTTTATGCTGCCCAATGGTTCATATGCTTTTCCAATATAAGTATTCGAAAGCCTTCACAGTTCATTAAAGAGGATTCTATTTTCAATTATCTGAAGACGAACCTTAATCTAATACTCTTCTCCGAAATTCTGGTCCCACCACTTGAGCTTCTGAAATATATCCCCCCACTTTTCAGGACCACTTCAACTTGCCAGTCAAATATTTTCTTCAATCTCATATTTTTTTTTTCTTTTTTACGAGGAACTGAACCTTTAAACGTATCCTCTTGAAATATGATTTATCCTCAGACGGAACTCCTATCACTATTCTTAGGGATTTCTGCAGTACTATCCTCGTTCCTCTCTCTCCTCTTCCCATCATATGTGCATCTGCGCATCAATAGGACATTGGGGATATTCTTTTCTCTCACTTCGATTGCAGGTGTTCAAACGAGATATTTCATTTATATCAAACGTGTCCATTTTTTTTCCACAGTCTCAGATTCTCGATCGGGGTACAGCATCAAAACTCGTCGGGTAAAACATAAGGAAGTTGAGTTATTGCCATTAAATACGTAAGAGAGATAAGAGAGGAGTCTTACCTTCCACAAAGCTACATTTTCCCTGCAAATCTAGGATGAGATGGCACAGGTAGCTAAATGTTGTAATCAAGGCCATTTCATTGATGAGATATTTCATATATATATACCCTAGCTTAAACCAGGTGCCCACTTTATCAACCATCCCCTAAGACGGGTTGACTGTGGGCTGACTACCGAAACTAGAATATATATATATATATATATATATATATATATATATATATATATATATATATATATATGTGTGTGTGTGTGTGTGTGTGTGTGTGTGTGTGTGAATCACCTCTTTCTCCTAACCTCTTCAATCTCTTCCTGCATGACCTCCCATTACCTCCAGCAAACAAAGGAAAGCGAATCAAAGGAACTCGACTACAAAGGAATACATAGAAATTCAAACAGCAAAGACGAGGAGCCTAGCAGAAGTCTCTGCACAATGACAGATTGGAAGTCAGTCAAAAGTCATGCATTATTTCTGAATCAGAAGAATTGGTTGGGGATCTCAACACATGTTCCATGCAAGAAATGACAATGAGGATGCAGCAGGACAAGTGAATAAATCTTAATTCAAAACTGATGGAAGCTCAGTACGAGAACGCATCTGCACTTTGTACATCTGATCTGGAGAAAGTTTAAAATAAAACTTGAACTCTCAAAACTCATCAAGTCTTGATAATACGTCAACTCTGTTTATAAATCTTTTTTAACAAACATTAGTCAGATGTATTCTGATTTATTTTTCATAACCTTGAAAGCGACTATATGCCGTCGTTATGGATAACAACCACGACTGTATCTTATGCTTAAGAAGAATCTCCCTAATGAACGAAATGATTCGAAACCTGTAAGCCTGCCATCTGTGCCATATATGTTTGGGGAGATTAATGATAAAATGTTTAAAGAAAGAAGAATACAAATCTGACAATTTTTAGTTATCACACACACACACACATGTATATATATATATATATATATATATATATATATATATATATATATATATATATATATATATATATTATATATATATTTGCATGTTTTTCATTTCCTGCGTTAGCGAGGTATCATTAAGAATAGAGGATCAGCTGAGCCTTAGAGAAAAAATCCTCATTTGACCCTTTTAAACACTTACCTTTATCCCCTTTGCCTTTGCACAATGGCACTATGCATCCATCTCGCCAATCCTCAGGCACTTCACCATGATCCATACATACAATGAATAGCCTTACCAACAACACAGTCACCTCCTTTCTCAATAAATTCTACTGCAATACCATCCAAACTTGCCGCCTCGCCGGATTTCATCTTCTGCGAAGCTTTCACTACCTCTTCTCTCTTAATTTATCTATCTATATCTATTTATCTATCTATCTATCTATATATATATATATATATGTATATATATATATATATATATATATATATATATATATATTTTTTTTTTTTTTTTTTTTATACTTTGTCGCTGTCTCCCGCGTTTGCGAGGTAGCGCAAGGAAACAGACGAAAGAAATGGCCCAACCCCCCCCCCCATACACATGTACATACACACGTCCACACACACAAATATACATACCTACACAGCTTTCCATGGTTTACCCCGGACGCTTCACATGCCTTGATTCAATCCACTGACAGCACGTCAACCCCTGTATACCACATCGCTCCAATTCACTCTATTCCTTGCCCTCCTTTCACCCTCCTGCATGTTCAGGCCCCGATCACACAAAATCTTTTCACTCCATCTTTCCACCTCCAATTTGGTCTCCCTCTTCTCCTCGTTCCCTCCACCTCCGACACATATATCCTCTTGGTCAATCTTTCCTCACTCATTCTCTCCATGTGCCCAAACCACTTCAAAACACCCTCTTCTGCTCTCTCAACCACGCTCTTTTTATTTCCACACATCTCTCTTACCCTTACGTTACTTACTCGATCAAACCACCTCACACCACACATTGTCCTCAAACATCTCATTTCCAGCACATCCATCCTCCTACGCACAACTCTATCCATAGCCCACGCCTCGCAACCATACAACATTGTTGGAACTACTATTCCTTCAAACATACCCATTTTTGCTTTCCGGGATAATGTTCTCGACTTCCACACATTTTTCAAGGCTCCCAAAATTTTCGCCCCCTCCCCCACCCTATGATCCACTTCCGCTTCCATGGTTCCATCCGCTGACAGATCCACTCCCAGATATCTAAAACACTTCACTTCCTCCAGCCTCTCACCATTCAAACTCACCTCCCAATTGACTTGACCCTCAACCCTACTGTACCTAATAACCTTGCTCTTATTGACATTTACTCTTAACTTTCTTCTTCCACACACTTTACCAAACTCCGTCACCAGCTTCTGCAGTTTCTCACATGAATCCGCCACCAGCGCTGTATCATCAGCGAACAACAACTGACTCACTTCCCAAGCTCTCTCATCCCCAACAGACTTCATACTTGCCCCTCTTTCCAAAACTCTTGCATTTACCTCCCTAACAACCCCATCCATAAACAAATTAAACAACCATGGAGACATCACACACCCCTGCCGCAAACCTACATTCACTGAGAACCAATCACTTTCCTCTCTTCCTACACGTACACATGCCTTACATCCTCGATAAAAACTTTTCACTGCTTCTAACAACTTTCCTCCCACACCATATATTCTTAATACCTTCCACAGAGCATCTCTATCAACTCTATCATATGCCTTCTCCAGATCCATAAATGCTACATACAAATCCATTTGCTTTTCTAAGTATTTCTCACATACATTCTTCAAAGCAAACACCTGATCCACACATCCTCTACCACTTCTGAAACCACACTGCTCTTCCCCAATCTGATGCTCTGTACATGCCTTCACCCTCTCAATCAATACCCTCCCATATAATTTACCAGGAATACTCAACAAACTTATACCTCTGTAATTTGAGCACTCACTCTTATCCCCTTTGCCTTTGTACAATGGCACTATGCAAGCATTCCGCCAATCCTCAGGCACCTCACCATGAGTCATACATACATTAAATAACCTTACCAACCAGTCAACAATACAGTCACCCCCTTTTTTAATAAATTCCACTGCAATACCATCCAAACCTGCTGCCTTGCCGGCTTTCATCTTCCGCAAAGCTTTTACTACCTCTTCTCTGTTTACCAAATCATTTTCCCTAACCCTCTCACTTTGCACACCACCTCGACCCAAACACCCTATATCTGCCACTCTGTCATCAGACACATTCAACAAACCTTCAAAATACTCATTCCATCTCCTTCTCACATCACCACTACTTGTTATCACCTCCCCATTTACGCCCTTCACTGAAGTTCCCATTTGCTCCCTTGTCTTACGCACCCTATTTACCTCCTTCCAGAACATCTTTTTATTCTCCCTAAAATTTACTGATAGTCTCTCACCCCAACTCTCATTTGCCCTTTTTTTCACCTCTTGCACCTTTCTCTTGACCTCCTGTCTCTTTCTTTTATACTTCTCCCACTCAATTGCATTTTTTCCCTGCAAAAATCGTCCAAATGCCTCTCTCTTCTCTTTCACTAATACTCTTACTTCTTCATCCCACCACTCACTACCCTTTCTAAACAGCCCACCTCCCACTCTTCTCATGCCACAAGCATCTTTTGCGCAATCCATCACTGATTCCCTAAATACATCCCATTCCTCCCCCACTCCCCTTACTTCCATTGTTCTCACCTTTTTCCATTCTGTACACAGTCTCTCTTGATACTTCTTCACACAGGTCTCCTTCCCAAGCTCACTTACTCTCACCACCTTCTTCACCCCAACATTCACTCTTCTTTTCTGAAAACCCATACTAATCTTCACCTTAGCCTCCACAAGATAATGATCAGACATCCCTCCAGTTGCACCTCTCAGCACATTGACATCCAGAAGTCTCTCTTTCGCACGCCTGTCCATTAACACGTAATCCAATAACGCTCTCTGGCCATCTCTCCTACTTACATAAGTATACTTATGTATATCTCGCTTTTTAAACCAGGTATTCCCGATCATCAGTCCTTTTTCAGCACATAAATCTACAAGCTCTTCACCATTTCCATTTACAACACTGAACACCCCATGCATACCAATTATTCCCTCAACTGCCACATTACTCACCTTTGCATTCAAATCACCCATCACTATAACCCGGTCTCGTGCATCAAAACCGCTAACACACTCATTTAGCTGTTCCCAAAACACTTGCCTCTCATGATCTTTCTTCTCATGCCCAGGTGCATATGCACCAATAATCACCCACCTCTCTCCATCAACTTTCAGTTTTACCCATATTAATCGAGAATTTACTTTCTTACATTCTATGACATACTCCCACAACTCCTGTTTCAGGAGTATTGCTACTCCTTCCCTTGCTCTTGTCCTCTCACTAACCCCTGACTTCACTCCCCAGACATTTCCAAACCACTCTTCCCCTTTACCCTTGAGCTTCGTTTCACTCAGAGCCAAAACATCCAGGTTCCTTTCCTCAAACATACTACCTATCTCTCCTTTTTTCACATCTTGGTTACATCCACACACATTTAGGCACCCCACTCTGAGCCTTCGAGGAGGATGAGCACTCCCCGCGTGACTCCTTCTTCTGTTTCCCATTTTAGAAAGTTAATACAAGGAGGGGAGGATTTCCGGCCCCCCGCTCCCGTCCCCTCTAGTCGCTTTATATATATATATATATATATATATATATATATATATATATATATTATCCCTGGGGATAAGGGAGAAAGAATGCTTCCCACGTATTCCCTGCGTGTCGTAGAAGGCGACTAAAAGGGAAGGGAGCGGGGGGCTGGAAATCCTCCTCTCTCATTTTTTTTTCTTTTAATTTTCCAAAAGAAGGAACAGAGAAGGGGGCCAGGTGAAGATATTCCCTCAAAAGCACAGTCCTCTGTTCTTAAGGCTACCTCGCTAATGCGGGAAATGGCGAATAGTATGAAAGAAAAGAGAAGATATATATATATATATATATATATATATATATATTTTACTGAGGATGCTGTGTTAACTGGAGTGAATTCTATATTTGAGCATTGCGAATGTAATGGTACTTGGTTAGAGCATTATCTAATGACCTTGGCTGAGTATATACGACTTACTCCTAAAGTTGTCCATTTCACTCGTAATATATCCGCTTATTCGAGACCTTTGGTCTGAAAGGTTGCAACGAGTTCGAGTTGGGAACAGATACTCTCTAAAACTGGTTCTTTCAGGGAAGTATTTTGTCTGAATCTTTACTTTTCTATTTTCACGTTATATACATAAAGATTCTAATGCCCATTTCAGTGAATGTATAACTGTAACGTATGCTGATGACACTGTAATTCTAATTGAGGGAGAAGACAAATGTCTAATGTGTCATGGTTTAACGAACAAAATCTTTTTCTTTCTAACTTCAGAAAGGAAAATCAAGTGGGGTGAGAAACTAACAGTTAATGGTAACGACGTTGGTGAGCAATAGCTTTAAGTACCTGGGAGTTGTGATAGCCAAAAACCCTAACTGGTTAGATCACATTAGATGTATTGTTAGCAAATTCAGAGAAAGACTATGTCCTATATGTTATGAGATCTTTTATCGTGAATAACACGATTTCGGAGAGGTTTTATATATCTGCTACAGAGGATGAGTGTTGTGTTTGGCAGTTGCAAGTACAGTGTTCAGCAAACAAAAGTGATAGTGATCGACAGAACTTGTAGACAACATACAACAGCTAACTAATACGATGTAAATGAGATGATTACTAATGATGTAACTTACACAAACGTCGTGTGTAAATACAGTAATTAAAGACCCATACATGCAAGCTGAATGAGTATGATATGTTCATGAGGTCTGAAAACAGACTGAAAGTTGTAACCTGTACAGCACTCCGATACAGGACAAGTTACGTACTAAGCTTAGCTCATATTTATAATGGTGTTTTATGATAAAAAAACTGTGAGACCTTTTATAGCAAATGCTTCTATGAAATCCAATGATGAAGCTCTTAATGTGTAGTAAAATAATGTTTTATTTTCTTGTGATAGTCTTATTTGTTTGTTAAACTATGTGTACTGTATGATTATGATATGATAAAGGCCTGTTTTACTGGAATGTGAGCCATACAATAGGCTAATAAAAACATATGTATTGACGTACTTTAGGACCATTAAGAAGAATGAAATACGTTGCAAGTAATTTGAGGGCCAATGACTACAGCTCATCATCATGGGGTCACCTCTTAACGCCACCTGCTCACAGTGTCGTGGTGGGACATACATCTCTCCCGGTGCTGAACAACGGCTCAGTATCACACAACGATCCTGACTCAGCTTCGTCCATGTTTTTCCTCCCTCCATTTTTCTTTTTCCCTCCTTCTCTGTCTTTCTTTTTCCTCTCCTCCTACTCCTCTCCATTCCAATATTTCACCGTTTACGCCTCATGGTAATCTCTTTTCCACTTTCAGTCTTGCTTGGCATAATCCATCCTTCCCTCCGACATGTGTAAGACACTTGGTTCCCATGGAGGCTATAACTCCCGCCTCTGCTCTTAACATCCTTCACAGATCTCTAAACTTTGGCAACATCATTTCAACTTTTCTAAACCCCGTTCTTCCTCGGTAATTCCTTTTTCCTCTCTCAACCGATTCTACTTTTCTTCATCACGACTGAAACGCTGGTGAGAGGGAAATTTCTGGTGAGAGGGAAATTTCTCTCTCTCTCTCTCTCTCTCTCTCTCTCTCTCTCTCTCTCTCTCTCTCTCTCTCTCTCATCCAAGTCCTAATAAGTATCAACGAGAATATATCCTTCCAGCTTTTCAGTTCAAATCACTTCCCACGCTGAATTACTCATTCAGCCACGGAAAGTTAACCCAGAGCAAATTGATTGATTGAAAGCTATATCACTTATGTATGTCATTCTGTATTTTCAAGTCTTCAAACACATTCTCCTGTATGGTAAACCAGTTAACTGTTTCTTCGGCTATCGTTAGAACTCACAATCCCGCACTAAGTCGGGTTTTCCATCCTCAGTTACCCTTGGCAAAGCCACAGATATGCAGATTTTGCTCGATGAAAAAAAAACAAAAAAAAAAATTGACATAGAAAGCTTCACACATAAACTTGATTTTCCTTTGATTTGTTATCGACAGTCTATCATATTTTTAAGTCAGGGCGGAGTGAGTCAGGGAGGTAGCTCTTTTGCTGGTCTCTGTATGTTCACTGTGGCGGAATATTGTAGCCAGACGCTTCAGTCATATTTATCTTTTTTTGAAGGCCTGGAATCTGTTAGTATTCTAACTGAGGTGGTCCGGCTTAGTATGTGAGGTGCTGTGTGGTTCGTAATTTTCTATTCTAGCTGAGATGGTTCAGCTTAGCTGGGGTATCTGTATGTGAAGTGATGTGTGGTATGTCATTCTTATCTCTAGCTGAGATGGTTCAGCTTAGCTGGGGTATATGTATGTGAGGTGCTGTGTGGCACGTACATCTATGTTCCAGCTGAGGTGGTTCAGCTTAGCTGGGGGTATCTGCGTGGGTGCTACTGCTGTGTACGTAATTCTGTGCAAGCTTACGTATTTTTTTTTTGTTGTTTTCTTTGACAGTTCTTCCTCACTACATAAGTCATCTCTCTCACTCCCACAGTCCATCCAGCACTTTCGTGCCATACACCTCAGGATTATCTCAATCAACTCTCACATTATAACATTCTCACGTCACCCTCACTCTCAAGAGCAGTGCCTATCATACGCACTACACTGTAACATTTTCCTCTCACTCTACAGTATGCTTCCCCCCCCCCTCTCTCTCTCTGTCTCTCTCTCTCTCTCTCTCTCTCGTTCATCTACTTAATTCTACCCTTGTTCCATCCCTGAATTACCCATTTTATCTTTAAAGTATTTTGATCTTAATCAACTCTTAGTTTCTTCAAAGGAGGACAGAGCTACCACAGCGGTTTCTGATTACATTTCTCGTTTTAAGTCAAAGAAATTTGAGATAAGATAATTCCATTCGTTTTTCCTCCGCCGACGTTAGATATCGTTGTGGCGTGACTTGCGCCTTGAATTCCAAGCAAAAGATGTGCTAGCGTAGTGTGGAGCAGCGAGATAAAACTGAATGGAATATACAATGTTACATCTGAAATATACATTTAGCAATCTTCTATCATTTCCGATGTCTTCATAAGATTTATCACGGTAATGCTGGGCCTTTGTGGAAGACAAGTCTTTGGCTGGAAAAATACTGGGTCTGGAACTAATGGAGTAATATGTGAATTCTGTTTTCTTTGAAACAAAACATGGATTTTATACTAAATGGGATATGGGATTTCTCCTGATTGACGAAATTGCAAGGTAAGGATGTAACATCCTGAAATCTATCATACACACATATAGACCACGTTGTTACGTTCACGTAAAGCCGAATGGTTACGAGATAAACGTGAATAAATGAGCATAAACACGAAGCAGAATCAACTAACCTGACCTAAGAGAGTTTTTCTGAACATCTTAATAAAATATTCTGAGGTTTATCCGGTTCGTGTGTTATTTTAACATTGTCTTGCTATGGCTATTATTCAGGTGGCTGTTTTGTAAAAGCTTCCTCGAGCTGTTGCCCATGTTTGAGCAAATTGTACACTAGTATTCATTCTTGTATTCACGACTAATTTCACGCAATATCGGTCTCATTCCATGATATACTGCAGAAAATTTTTTTTAACGGTAGCATCCATAATGTAAAGTCATTTATCTGAACAGATATATTGTTTAACATATCGACGTAGAAATGAGTTACAACTACCTAAGACAAAGAGAAATAATGAGATTTTCATTCTTTTAGAATTTAACCTGTTTGTTTTTCAGTGAAGATGCTACCGGACTCTTCTCCTCCCTGCTTGTGATTCAGACGTGAGTAAAAGGAAAAAAAAGAAAGACCTTCAGTGAGGTAGTACTATTGGAGTAAAAACAATGTACAATGTCTTCGGAAAATCTTCTCACTCCATACGAGTCCATTCTTTCAGTAATACTGGTTGTAGCGCAGCACTGAAACTCCGAGAGTCAGTAAAGGTGTTCTTAGCCTTATGATAATGAACGAGAGCAACAGTTTTAATCTGTTCCAATCCTGTCCCACTTTCGATCTCTCTCACAACTCACACTTGTACTACTCTCTCTCTGCCATACCCCTAGTAGCACATGCGACTCTCATCCCCACACCACAATATCATTATGCTCCTCAAGCATCATTATGCTAATTACTCGACTAATTACACAAATTTTTGGGTTTTGACCATAGATTTGTATTCAGCATACCAAAGCGCAACTATCCTGAAATTCTCGAGCAAATCCATTTTTTGAAAAAAATCAAGAAAAATCTAAGGCTATATAGTATAGTTTTCCATTTTGCTCATATTTTCAACTTCTTCAGATTTTAATGAAAATCTGGGTATAGAGGTTATTTTACATGCTTATTAAGTATTTCGAGTCAAATGACTGCTTTTCGCATTATTGATGCCTATAATTACCCCTTAGTTTAACCATAACAAAATTAGTATGCTAATTAGTCGACTAATTACACGAATTTTTGGGTTTTGACCACAATTTCATATTCAGCATTCCAAAAAGTATCTATCCTGAAAGTCTTAAAAAATCTATTTTTTGAAAAAATCAAGAAAAATCCGAGGCATTTTCTCAGATTTTCAACTTCAGATTTTAATGAAAATCTGAATATAGATGTTATTTTACATGCTGATTAAGTATCTCGAGTAAGTGACTGCAGTTCGCAAAATTAATGCCTTAAATTACCCCTTACATTAATCATGATAAAATCAATATGCTAATTACTCGACTAATTTCACGAATTTTTGGGTGATAATGTCGTCATGATGATATCTTAACCTGGGATTTGTATTCACCATGAAAAATAATCCTTAAATTGAAATTTTTAAGGAAATCTACTTTTCTGAGAAAAATACCAAAAATTGCAGGGTATTTCGGGGTATTTTAGAGCCCAAAAAACTTTTTGTTTCAAAACTAAAACATAACATATTAAAGCACTTTTATATTTGAAATATTCGTGAAAAATATATCATAATGCTCTCAGTTATTGGTAGATACCCAGTTAATGCGATTTAAATGATGAGAAAGAACTTTAAATTTGTCTTCATTTAACAGCTAAATTAAAAGTAAAAAAAAAAGACGAATTAACGATATTTCATTCCATATTTGCACTGATTTTTTCTTTTTAGCTGAAAAACCTTTTTGCTTTAAAACTGAATTCTGACATAATGAAACCGTTCTATACTTGAAGTCGTCAGAGAAAACACTTCATCATTTTACCTGAATCTGTTAGATCCTCCCCCACAAACAATACAAAGCAAAAAATTGGAATCTTAAAGAGTAGTAACAGTTTCATATATCCAATATATACGAAACGAGTAATCACAGACTCATCAAAAAGAGTAGCAATGGATTACTTATTTACAGTCTTTAATATCCCTTAACATATCTTTTAATCTTGGATTAGAATTCAGCTTGAAAAAGTTTCCTTACATAACTGAGGTTTCCAACCAAAACTATTACCCAAAAATACCAACCAGTGCATGCAACCCAAAATGCCCTTTTTGTATATAATTGAAAGATGTCATATTGAATTGCTTCTATGTTTGAAATAATCATAGGAAATATCTTGCTATACTTTCCCAAGACAACAGATCTCCCCCCCCCCCCCCGCCCCCCCAAAAAGACCGAATAATTACGGAATGTTTCGTGTGATAAACAAATGATTATTCTTTTACAGGCCTTAATATCTCCTAACAGATATCTCAAACCCATATTCGAATTCAGCATGAAAAGTCATCCATGTTTCTAAGGTTTTTAAGCGAATCTATTAACCACACAAAAATACCAATAATTGCAGATGATAGTTCAGGCAATCTTTTTAGCCCAACTTTTTTGTTTTAGAACTGAAATATGACAATGAAACGCTTCTACAATTGAAATGATAACAGATGATATCTCGAACGCTTCTTCAATTCGACAGATATCCAATAATTACGAAACAAACTATTACAAAGTGTTTTGCAATTGTAACCATCAATTAATGTCTGCCAAAAGGTATATAAATCACAGATTCGAATACAGCATACAAAGATTGCCCTTGTACTGCTTAAATAATATGCCAAAAATTGCATTTAATAACTCAAGGATTTTTTGGCCCAAATACTTTGTTTTAAAACTTATATATGACAATGATGCTTTTCTATGCTTGAAAAAATAAAGGAAATTATCTCAAAATGCTTCCCTAAGCTGATAGATACGCAATGAATACTAACCGATAAATCACAGAATCTTCTGCAAGAGTAACCATTGCTTACTTATTTACAAGCCTTCATATCCCTCAAAAGATATACCAACCCCAGATTCAAATTCAGCATTAAGGATAATCCTCATATTGAATCTTTCATGAAAACATATTACCAAAATACCAGAAATTGCAGAGAATTTATTAAGCCCGATAACCATTCTATTTTACATTGAAGTTTGACATGATGAAGCGCTTCTGTACTTGAAATAATCAAGGAAATTATTTCAAAATACTTCTTCTAGCCGATATATACCCAGCATAATACATATACCGAGGTGTTCAAAGCAAATCAATCACCTCACAAAAAAGAAAGATGAAAGGTAACAGTTCAGAGAAATGTTTAGCCCTCAAACTATTTTAATGCATTCCCAAAGCCGACTGCGAATAGTCACAGTATCATTTTGAAGAGTAACCATCAATTACTGCTTTACAGGCCTTAATGTCCCATAACATATATTTCATCTCAGATTTAAATTCAGCATGAAAATCAGTCCTATGCTGAGGTCTTGTAACAAATCTATTACCCCTTATAGAAATACCAAAAATTGCAGGCATTAGTTCAGGGAAGAGTTTAGCCGTGAAAACCTTTTGTCCTTTAAAACTGCAATATGACATAATGAAACGATTGTATGCTTGAAATAATCACAGAAAATATCTCATAATACTTCCCTAAGCCGAAAGATACCCGACAAATGTGAGCCGAATAATCACAAAATCTTATACAAAGATAATCATTAATTTCTACTAACAGGTCTTAATGTCCCCCCCGCCCCAACCCCAGATTCGAATATAGCATGAAAAAATGGAGGCATTAAGGCATTAAACTTAACCAGACTTTGTATACTTCTCCGAAATATCCTGTCTAAGTATACTGAGGAATGTGTGTCAAGACGAGACGCAGATCAAATGAAAGAAGAGAGAGCAGACTTAAAGGATATGGATGAATCTGTTGAGTCGTCAACGTATAAGTGCATTGCATCATTTTTAGAGCATAGTAAATCGTTAAAAGAAAGGAGGAAAAGTGTAATGGACAGAACAGAACCTTGAGGAACACCGCTGTTGACAGAGAAAAGAGGGGAGGCTGATTCATCAACAGCCAGAGAGACAGATCGGCCGAAGACGACCTAGATGTCAGGGAGCAAAGTGAGGGAGAGAAGCCAATAGAGGGAAGCTTAGAGATGAGACCCCGATGCCACGCCCTGTCAGAAGCTTTGAATATATCAAGGACAACTACGTAGGATTTCCCAGAAGCTTTCAAGGATGACGACCGAGCCTTAGTAAGATGGAAGAGAATATCACCAGTGGGTCTAGCTTTACTGAGGCCATACTGGTGATGAGAGAGGAGAATGTGAGATTCAAGATGTCTGAGGATATGGAAGTTGAGGAGCGATTCAAGGACTTTGAATATAATAGACGTCAAAGTAACCGGACGATAGATAGAAGGGATGGGATGTACTGTGTGTTTCCAAGGAGATGGTACATTAGCCAAGCCCTGAGAATGAAGCACGTTATCCCAAACTCTCATTCTCGTATTTGCATGGACTGAACATCGTTGCAAAGAAGCATCCAGAGAAATTTCTAGTGATCCCAGAGGTGCCCCTTGGTTCCCATTAATAGAAATATAGCCAAACCAATTTTTTCTTATCATTCCTCAAACTTCCAACACCTATAGGGAAGTTTAGCAGCTAAAAGGCAATTGTCCCATTAGGTTAAGAGCTTTTTGAAAAAAAAAAAAAAAACGATCACCAAAGTGTAAACACTTTTTTCGCATGCTATACTTAGAACAGAAAGCACAGCCACTAAATCAGGAATCTAAGTGACTAACTTATATATAAGAGAAAATTCTGAGTTTGAGGTTTTGTTTTAGAAACCTGAAAATAAGTGTTTTCTAAACTAATAGAAGCCATCCGCTCCTCCGTTATGGATCATTTTCCTGATTAATTTGCTTAATATTGATTTAGAAAGATTGATATAAAATGAAACTAATTAACTGAGACACCAATGTCCTCTTGGGAAAGTCTTTCATACTAGAACAATTTTACACAAGAGAAAATATGTCTTAGAACCGTGTATAAGACCCCTTGAACACTATTCATGAATATAAGATCTTGAAGCTGTAATGCTGATTTTTCTCACCAACATGGTATAGGCAAAAGATGCTTCAGTCAAGGCCATGATGGGTCAAAGAGAAAGACAAAAAAAAAAAAACGAATGAGGACATTCATCAGAACTCCACGGGACTCTGGTGACCAAATTATGAAAGATAGAATGGTTATAAGAAGAGAGAAAACAAAAGAAGGAAGAGAATTTCACAGCTTCACTCCTTGAAAACAGGAGTTATCAGTATGCAATCCCAGTGCGACCAATTTCCACAGGAAAAGATGCATACCTTAAATGGAAGCCTTGGTGACAGGGAGGCATGACTGCAGCTCACGTGAGCAGCGGCCAAAATAATGCGAGCGGAATTCAAATGGAGCAGGAACATTGCAGCATGCAGAAGAGGATGGTTGCAGAAAGCTGATGCCTGGAGTATCAGTGAGATGAAATGGTTTTGATTCTGCTCTGACTTACAAGGAGGGAGGTGAACAAAGAACCACCCCGAGCTGTGTATAAGTCTTCAAATTTATCTTTGCCTTCGTAGACCTCTCTTTCACCCACTCCTCAACATCAGATAATTTAAAGACCATGCAAAATGACTAACATGACTGGCTTCCTAAGACAGACCATGATATATACTCATTTATAATTGCGCTTGGAACCCATTTCTTGGAAAAAAAAAAATATGAGATCTGGTGTTACTCTATGATTCCAGGAGCTCCTGCAGCCCCAGAATGGAAGGAGTGAAGTATTACAGATGCCTGGGATTGGAGGTGGCTGCAGATGGAACCACGGGAGTTGAAGTAAGGCATAAAGTGGGTGAGGGGCTAATGGGGTATTAAATGTCCCTAGTTGACGAATGTGTGGAAAAAGAGGTCATTATCTGCGAGGGCAAAGATGAGTATGTTAGATGATACAGTAGTCCGGACGGTGTTGTAAGGACGCAAGGCGTGGATTCTACATAATATGAAATTACTTGGGAGGGTAAATGTGTTCAGAGTTGAAATGTCTGAAGACAACATTAGGCGTGGGTAGAGTTGATCAAATTTGAAATTATTGGGTAAGATAGAGGTGTGGTGGTAGGAAGAGTGAGGTTGAGAAAGCTGAAAAATGTGAGCTGAAATGGTTAGGACATATGAAGAGGACGAGTGAGGAAAGGCTGACTAGGATAGTGTATTAAGTGCAAAGGGGACAAGGAGAAGGAAGACAGATGGAAGGATGGGGTGAAGTATGCTTTGAGGGATTGGGGCCTGAACATACAGGACGGTATGAGGCTTGCACATATCATACGAATAGGTGCGATATAATTCACAGGGGGAGATATGCTGTCCATTGACTTAAGCAGGCCATAAGAAAAGGTTAGGGGAAACCAAAGAAGGATCTCTGGGGTTAGGCTCTGGATGGAGGATGTGGTTTCTTTGCATTTTGCGAGACAGCAAGACGTGAGCTAATGAAACCATTCTTCGTCTGTGTCTGGTTCTAGCTTTCTAAGCATGAAACGGTGAACACACACGCACACACACACACACACACACACACACACACACACACACACACACACACACACACACACACAATATTCAATTATATGCAATTAAACTTCCCAGTTTACTTTTTGTATATTCCAATATTGTTCAAAATGTAACTTCAGCCACGGGAATATTCAGTTCAGGAAAAGGCAGAAACTCAGCAACGCAAGACCAGCGTCATTATTGAGAAAGGAAAAGATTACCCTTGTATAATGAATGATTCAAGAGTAACCGGGTTTTTGAAGGTGAACACAACCGAAAAGTAATGAACGAAACCTACAGCACCTGAAACGTTAATAAACATGATATTCCAGCAAGGTTCTGCACAAAATATGAAGTAAGAATTGCTTATTTAAAACGAAAAGAAAAAAAAAACGGCAGCGGACGGACCCTGTGGGAGTGTGTTGAAATGAACTGGTGCTGCAAAAGAGTGAACAGGAATAGTTTTTTCTTTTTTAATGAAATTCAAATTGTTATTCATTCTGTAAATGGTGCAGATAAAAACAAGAACTCTACAGAACTCTCCCTATACACCCTTTGTGCATGAATTACAAACGGTGATTTACATACGCCCATTTACAAAAATCGATCGTCAAGATCTCGACATGGACCACCACTAGTCGACCTTTGAGTATGGTTAAGTGACCCAGATGCTTACAACATTTTTTTCTCCTCTGCCTTTCTACACTTACGTATGACACAGGAAAACAAGATCTCAAAGATTTACATACCTCGTTCACGTGTAGAGCCTTGCACGTTGATTCTCAAGGAGGAGACACATGTACCTGTGGGAAATACAGTCTTAATACACCTGCTCTCTTCCTACATTTTAGTACACAAATGTCGTCAAAAATGTTTGATAATAGATTCATAGGGCACAGCACTGTTCCTTTTTGATGGTAACAAATAAGTCAGGAGGAGCTTGAAGAACATAAATGAACTCTGTAGGGGTTTGCAGTCTCTTTTTCACGTATCTTCCTAAGGTCCTCTTGTCTATCTCCTTGATCTGTAGACCCGGAGCATTGCGTCGCATTTCCACCTTTTCCTTCTACCTCTCCAGAATCATCTTTCTCCAACCTTCATCGTCTCATCGCTCTCGTCGCGCCTTTCAGTATCTCCTTCCCCTTTTCCCTCATACACTTTTTACTCGCCTCCCCTCCTCACTAAACATTATTCTAAAGCCAGTAAGTTAGAGACTAAAGATATGATACATTGTCTTCGGGATGGATTTCGGTAATAGGATTAACGAACGTTCAGACCAGCTAGATTTAAAGCACTTGATACGTTCCTATGAACGTGCGGTCCTACGGGTAGCTAAGGATTGCGTGACACGGAACTAGTGCAGGAAAACTGTTCAAACCTTCCAATACTATCCTTCTGAGTGCCTGAATTTCTGTACCTGGGAAGAGGTAATAGATAATCAACCTCTCAGGTAAGCACTTCGTACTCTCGCAGCTTGAACAAGTCAAGTCAGCAGTTCGAAACTTCTAAGCTTCCAAGTTGGACATTCATTTGGTCAATGTCAGTCACTACCGGTGTTAACTTTAAAGAGATAAGGGTATATTTTCATTGATTTACTGATACCGAAGCTGAAAGTCGCGTATTCATTTGTGCATGTACGTTTACTGACATAAATTTCTCGACAGTTTATGGTGGACAGTAAAGATATCTACCTACTTAGATGTACTAAGCATGCAGTATATAGTATTTCTTTATGAATGGAATGGCATGGCATGTTTCAGTTGTAGCAGATGTGGTGACTGGCTAACAAGAATGCTGCCTTGTCTTTTTTCTTACATTCACTTATAAACAAATGCATTGGTGTATAAATAACTAACTTATATTTCTTTTATTAAGCTGAAAATAACAATGAAAAAGCAAATCTTTTTTTTTTTTTTCCCGAAGCAAATTTGCAAATATACTTTTGATTAGAAATACTTTTTGTTTCAAATCTGAAATGCGGTTAAAGTCTTGTACACTTAACGATATAACATAAAATATATCAATTTCTCTCGCTTTCTGGCCAACAGATACAAAGAGATATGCAAAGCTTATTCTCATGACATTCTCTTACTACCGCAATCATTTGAATTTATAATTAAAGGACGAAATGGCACCTAAACAGTGGTTTCAACCTATGAATATCGCTCATATTAAAAATTAAGTGCTATGTTGAGGATTTTAAGCAAATCTATTTCCGAGTGAAAACAGCAAAAGAACCAGTTATTCTTACACTAAAACAAGTTTCCCTTCAAAATTGAATTGTAACGTAATGAAAGTCTTCTACACTCGAAATAATACTGTGAAACGTGTCATAATGCTTCCTCTGGCTGACATATGTTAAACAGATATAAAAGGAATTCTAAATATTTTTCATTTTTGATTTTGTAATTATTTTGTTTAGTTACAGGACGTATTGGTCCCTAATCAATATTTTAGCTGCAGACTCGTTTTCATCCTGGAGAATTGGTGCTATGCTGAATTTTGAAACAAATCTACATTCCTATGAAAAATTGGAAAAGCTGCAGGGAATTCTTTAGGCAAAACTTTGTTTTTTCTAAATTGAGATGTAAAGTAACGGAAGTACTTTACGCTTGAAATCATAAATGTAAGATATCTCAATGCTTTTTCTGGCCGATAGAAGTTAAAGTGATATGAATGCTTCATTCTAAGACCTAATGTCTCCTAATGTAAGGGTAGTTTCTACACTGAAACGTTTTATGTTTCAAAATATAAATGTAAGGTAATGAAAGTCTTTTGTACTTAAGAGTGATAACGTGAAATGCATGAACATTCTAAATTTATCTGACCGACAGATGCCAAAAATACATGAACTATAGCGAATTTTCAGGAAATCTTATAATCCTGGAATTATTCAAATTCTTGATTACTGAATTTGATGGCTCCTAATCAATAGTTCAGCCGCATGACAATATTCAAAATGAAGAGTAAGTGCCGTAATGATTCTGATGCAAATTGATTTTCCTGCGAAAAATACACAAAATACAAACGCAGTTGAAATGTACAAGGTTTAAACCTGTTTGTTTCCAAATTAAGGTTTAACTCAATACTTAAAATGATACTTAAAATGATTATTCAGAGTTTGTGATGCTTATTCTGACCGACAGATACTAAATAAGTATGAAGCAAATCCTTTGTGAAACATTTTGATATTGTGATCATTTCAACGATTAATTACAGGTCTTAATGGCCCCCAAACAACATTACAGCCACAGAATCGTATTCAACATGAAGAATAGATACCATATTAAGGTTCTGAAGCAGAAGTTTATTTCCTAATACTAATATAAAGAATGTAGGTTTTAGGCCACATATAAATCTCTTTGACAACTGAAATATAAAGTATACAAGTCTTCCATACTTTAAGTGATTAATATAAGATGAATCATAATGCGCTCTTTCGCCAGCAGCTATCAAATAAATACGAAGCGTATTGTCGTGTGATCTTTTAATCCTGTAATTATTTGAATGCTGAATTACAGGATTTGATCGCCCGCAACAATATTTTTGTCTATGGATCGTTTTCAGCATGGAAAGTAGGCCCTGTATCGAGAATTTCAATTATTTCTAAAAACAAAAGAACCAAAAAAATATAGTTGATCGTCCGGCATTTTTTTTTCTCAATTTTTTTTTTCTTTCTGAACTGAAATAGAGCGTAATGAAAGTTATTCTTTTTTTTTATTTGAAACGGTAATGTGAAAAAAAAATCATGATGCCTCCCCTAGCCGACAGATACCAAATAGATATGAAGCAAACTTTCATGAAATTTGTTAACCCTGTAATGATAATATAAATGCTTAAATAGAAGACTTAGTGGCTCCTAAATAGCATATCACGTACGACACTGGGGTTTGTAAATTCCAAAGAAAAATTGGAATAAAGGCAAGTAATAGTCTTAGGAATTTGAAAGGCTGAATGATTAATCAGTGATTCCTCTGTCTAACATATACCGAATAATTAACGAAGAGATTAATCATGTTGTCGTACTTTAAGCGTACAATCATTTCAGTGGTTGATTATAGGACCTAACTGTCCCAAAACTAACATTTCAACCTTTGAATCCTGAATATCAAGCCACCAGTGGCAGGGTTCCCTTGAGAATTTGGACACCTTCCCTTGGCTGGATGCCGAACTTCGTGGAAAGAAATTTGACTCTGATGATTCTTCTGCTGCTAACCCCCCCCCCCCCTCGTGAAGTACCTGACGGTCAGACATGGACCTTAATGTCGGATGGACTTACGTAGAGGCCTCTCTGCCTCTCTCTCTCTCTCTCTCTCTCTCTCTCTCTCTCTCTCTCTCTCTCTCTCTCTCTCTCTCAGCGTCGGATTACGAAATTAGTAATGTACTCGACCCAACGCGTACAATAATCAATATATATCGTGACCTTTACCAATCTTTTTTCTTTTTTTTCCTCGAAGGCCATTAGGATTAAAATTTGAAACTTAAATATATCTTGAATTATATATTATGATCTGTCTGTCCTTGATAGGATCGTTCGTTCTTGTAAAATCTAACAATAATCTTTCTTTGTTAACGACATTTGGAATACCCTCAGTCCCTCAGTACTTGCAGTAGTGCAAGAAATTGTACTCTAACATGCGAAAAAATGTGGTGTCAGTTGTCTATATCTGTCACTGGTTTTTTTCTTTTTCAATTTAACCAGATATATACTATGGTTCAAATAAATATTTTCGCAGCCATCAGATCAATTCTACGATGGATCAGGTGTCTGATGTATGAAATGACAAATTCAAAACCTTTTCGGTCCAATCGCAATATATTCAGTTAGGTTTGGCACCGATTTTTCATTTTCGATCTAATTTTATAAATATAAGTTTAATGATGTATGTATATACTCTTGTTTTTAACTGGATATAAAAAGAGGACACGATATATTCTCGACAGCCAATCACCACATCCGTTGAAAATGATAACATGCCTTAGCTGTTCATTTACGAAATAATACTGTATACTGCATGTACTACATCTGAGTTGTCAGATATCGCCACCTAGAATTTTAGGTCCGTAATTGCATAGTCACGCTCTAAAGTCTGGCTCAAACCCTCCCATACCTTCCACGACAGATTGTGGTGCCACCTACCGGTGAGAACCCAGATCAATGATCACCAAAAGCAGTGTTTACTAATCGCCGATATCAGTGACGACGTAAGGAAATCATAAACGCGTGGAACAAATTGTCGTTAAAGAACCTATCGCACTAACGCATATTCACTTGATTTTTATAAAGTGCAATGCTTTAATGAGCAGCATAAAGAACATAAAGATAAAATTGTAATAATAATTTCATAGGCCCTAATAATAATGGAGTACTGTCACAATTATCAAGTTTGCTCTCGAGAAAAATAATGCCTCTATAACAGGTCAAATGCTGAACGAAAACATTTCACATGTGTAAAACGTTAACCAGATCGACAAAAAACCTCGGATGTTAACTTCCTGTATCTGTTGACTATAGAGGAGAAAAAGGGCGTGAATATATGGGAGCAAGACTGGCAATTAGTTGGCCGGTCGTTACTGAGGCTGTGGGGAACGAGGAATAAAGGACAGAGTGGAGTGAAGAAGAGGAGAAGGAGGAGACCGAGAGAAAGGGAATGAGTGTATCAGTGAGAAAATAAGTGAGGGGGGAAACTAGAGTAAAACATCTCACGAGCGGAGAAAGGGAGGCAGGTAAAGATTGTGAAGGCGGGAGGAATGGGGGAAAGTAATTTAGAGAAAGGTGGGAGTGATGAAGGAAGAGGGAGCGGGCGAAGTAAAGGAAGCGAAGTAGGAAGAAAGAAAGAAAAGAGACGGGAAGGATTTAGAACGTAAATATTGGTAAACGGATGTCGAAGCGCGTGGGAAATGCAATTCAGAGCAACAGTGAAATGAAAAGACATAAAACCATGATTACACATATGAGATTCATGGGCCCAATTGCTTCTGGCCCTAAGTAGCTTAAGGACCATTTCATCTTGGATATTAAACAGGATTAACCTGACCTAGTCTGAAATGGTGATAAAGTGAAATATGCCGCTTTCAATATGATACATGTTACAAATTGTGACGGAATAATTACAAGATAAATATTTGAATGAATATTCAAGATATATATGTGTTGCAGTTGTAATACTAACATAAATCCTGTCAGGTTAGATACGTTGGGGAAGACACTACACATCTGATGTGTTGGTATGTGGATAGCTCGGTCTCGGAGCTGTAGGCTATTGCGTCGTGGGATCTGCACCACTACTGTGGCCTCTGTGCTGGCTGCACACAGACAACGACTTTTCTCACCAAGGCTAAAGTAGGGGAACAGTGGCATAGCATTAGGTAATCTTTATGTCACCAAGTGATGAATAATGATACATTTGCAAGGGGGGTTTGCCTGATTGCGTTTGAGTCGAGTGAGAAACAAAGGGAAATAACTGGTCAAGAATGCTGTACCGGAATTAGAACTGGACACACCAGGGTAACAATCGTGGACGGTCGTTAGGTAAGTAGTTCCTTCGTTTGACGTCTTACTCGGTGATATACGTATTATCATTATTAGCATTCATGTTGAGTATGGTAATAATACCAGATCTTATAATCAATTCTATTTCTTGCGAGTCAAATGTCACGGTTTATCTGTTTCTTAAGTCCTATTGCTTGTTGAGTACGACGAAAATGATCCTTATCTATACTATGAATAGATCATATTTCAAACGTTTATAAGTACAGATTACGTAAGTTATCGCTCCCTCGCCTCACCGATAGAGGGAACCGCAATCATTGGTGGAGATTTGGTGGATTCATACACCAAACTTCAAAACGTGATTGTACATAGATTACTTTGTATAAAAGCGTTAGATACAGAAACAGCGTTATTATAAATAATTCGAAATTTGATAAGGACATCGATAGACACCAAATGTTAATTCAAGGAATCAAAACTGTTCGTTACACTTGTTCACATATAACTAAATCGAAACAGAAACAATGAAAAAAGTCTAATACTACTAATATACGACGAATCCCAAGCCACATCCGAGTTCAAATCCTTCACAAAGGATTTGCAAATGTCTCGCCTTCCCTAGTCTCACATTCACTTTTAACTGTATTGGAAAAAACATACCATTTCAAGTAAGAAGAGGCTCTACTAGGTGACCTCATTGACTGATTCTTGGCCTGTGGCAACGTTATCCAAAGGGTTTTCCACGAAAGCAAGGTTGATATCATGAGTTCAAACATATGAAACAGCATAACGAAAGAGGGTCATGAGACACCTATCCTGAGAAGCTCCAACGTAGGTGTCGGATGGGCAGCTTCGAACGCACTCTATAGGCCCTGAATTCCTGTGAAACATTCAGTCTCATTATGTTGTCATGAAACACGGAAACTGAAAAACATTTTACATATTTCGAGACTGAGCATGAGCATATAATGGTAACGATGACGACATTGGTGAAACAAGGTGAATGCCTCTGTATTTCGCCCAAATATCTTCAATACATCCATTGCAGAGAAGCGTTTCACATTAGCCATCTAACTGGCTGGAAGAATCTGCTCATAAACCACTTGATCGAACATTTGTGGGTGTTAGTGAAGGCGCTGACCCTCCTTGGTGGGTGTGTTTACAACCTCCAGGGGGTAAAGGTGAAGACTCAGCGTGTCTGCCAACCTGTGGAGTTCTTTGTGGGACAACCTTCAGGAGATTACTAATTCTAGAAAGTGAATCTCGTCAGGATGAGCCCTCTCTAACTTGCTTCTGCTACCTACTACATCAGTAATCTACAGTGACGTATATACTCGCCCATCCTAAGGGTAATGGGGCTTGTGAGGTATTGTGAATTTTGTATCAGTTTCATATTTTGTTTTCCCAAAAGCTCTGGGTGACGGCAAAATTTGCCTGGAGATTGTTACGTTGCAAATTGTTTGTTCTGTAAGCCATTTTATAGCAAAGTTAATAACATACGCAAACACATCGACATATACACACCTTTGAAAAACACACACATATATAGATAAACATCCACTAACACACACACAATCAACTAAACCTCCTTTACCTAAATAATTTCATTACATTTATGCTCGCTTTTTTATCATTTTCAGACAAGAGTCCTGGTGTAGATTAAACCATTGACTTCGCTCAGATAAAGCTATGCTTGTGCGAATTTGACGCTCACCGGCTTTTACCAACAATGGATTAGAAAACTCCACCGAAAGAAACAGAAGGATTACTTCACATGCAAATCAAGCTCAAAGAAATTTGCTATACTTGTTCGTAGTTCTAGGGGAGACGCATACGTAAACATACCCACACACAGTACTGACATGACAAGATCGACAGATTGCCACACCTCAAGCCTCGAAAATTAGCGACAGACCCATCTACTCTACACCCTACATCATAGGAATAATTTGAACTACTATAGAGCTCTCTTTGCCCTTCGTAGAGCCTGAGTTCTCTGTGTTGCAAGTCCTTTTGGCCTGGTGGCTCTGGTGGTGTGTCTGAGCCACTTCTGTCGTTGTCTGGAGGTTCGCTCAGGCGCATTAGCGTCACCTCTCATTACCCATCAACAAATTGGGTCATTTTTAGTGTTCAAGTGTATTGTTCATGTGGTGCTGGTGAAGTGTATGTGTGTGTACGTATGCAAATGCCATTTTGTTTGATACAGAGAGGGAGATCTACTCGCGTAAGGCTCCAGCTCTTGAGCTATTGTATAATTACCCATTTGTTATTACGTGTTTGTACTTTAAGGGGAGGAAATGCTACATCTGTTGGGGCCCCATCTACTGAAGGAGCAGTGTGTGTGCGTGTGTGTGTGTGTGTGTGTGTGTGTGTGTGTGTGTGTGTGTTACCACTACAGTGATATAGGAACGCCTAATGGGCACTGTAATATCAGCACCTTTCAAACAATATTACATGTGAGGCTTCGGTGGAGTGGTGTATGTATACTGCTTAGTGTATGGGTCTTCGTTGCGTATTTGTATGCCTCTGTGTATATAAGTGGTACTCTTTATCTGTGGCTCTCGCTGAGTACTGCATAGATAACTGATGCAGTGTTGGGTATGGCTGTGAACCAGTTTTACCTAAGCATCTAATGATGTATTGTATATATGGCTTTACAGAAGAAGTCTACGTGAGATCTGTGTTGTATTTGCATGTGTGATTTTGACAACGTCGTTCTTATGGAATTATTCAAGTCATGTAGGTGTAACAATAGCGGGGTCTTGTAGAGATGACATCTATCGTAAACCGATGTAGATGATTTGGTGTTAGGTATCTGAGTCTGCTAATATGTGACATATAAATGTCTCAGTCCAGAGGATGTTGCTAGAATAACTAGTCATACGTGTCTCAAAATGCACTGTTGTATATGCCACTCTCCCGGAATTTTAAACTCTTTTTTCATATTTGGCTCAAATAGAGTGCCAGGTGTGTAATAATACGGAATGAAATAAGAGGGATATAAAAGTTTTAGTTTCGGTGCAGCACATGCTGACAGCCGAAATAGCCAGCGCATATACTTTATGACTTCATTTTCACAGCAGTTTGCGTGCGGTGAATTTTAAAAGCAGAAAAAGATCTTTTAATCCTGAGTTGCCCCACAGACCTGTTCGTACAGGTGATGCACACCAGGTGATGTAATGTTCATGTCCCTTAGTTTTCTTCATAAGTTTGCTTTTAATGTATAGTATCAGTTCAACGAAAGTTGATTTCATTCCCTCATAACTTATAACACTTAGCCCAGAGATTTATACGAATATAGTGCATATGAAGGCGTACTTCCATATAACATACAAATCTCCAACAGCCAGGATCGAACCCACGACCCCTGCGTAGCGGGCGAGAGCACTACTGCTAGGCTATGGGAGATGACCAGTGGAGACCCCGTGGCTCACCAACGTGAGACGAAGAGTATTCGATTACATCGTATTCGAATAGTCATTTACCTTTTAGGAGTGCTCATTGCCTTAGGTAGTGCCCCCGCCTTCTACGCAAGGGTCTCGGGGTCGATCCTGGGTGTTGGAGGTTTGTATGATATATAAATGCTGCGGGTCAGATTCGAACTCCAGGAGGGCCATCCGGCAACCGTGGCCTCATGGAGGTTAAAAGACGCAGCCACTAGTGACATGGTGTCATTGCGCTGTGCTAACGATGAAGATAACACGGACTTTAAACTACAGCGGTACTGATGAAGTGACAAATATATTCCTAGAACGACAGATGTTCACAACACTATGTGTCGGATTCGAACCCTGGGAAGGGTATCAGGCCACCCCCGGCCCACACAGAGGTTAAAAACACACACAGCCATTAGTGAACTGATGTTTTTCAGCTTACACATGACATTTTCTTCTATAGTTACTCCTTCGCTCTCCAGAGACAGACTAACAGACAGACAACACTGAGAGTTTCCAGGCTCCATCCACCTTCGATGGGCCGAAAGCTGCATAAAATTAGAACAAGGTTTAGTAGGAACTTGTAAAGGAACTCGAAGTAAGAATGAGAAAGGTTGAAAAAGGGTGGGTGGGGGGAGGAATTCTTTTATGACGTAAGCCGTAGGTTAGAATGGGCTGTCATTAGGCTAATGTCCCGTGAGCAAGTTTGTGCTCTTCGACCATCAAGTCATTACGTGATTTTTATGAGAGACACAGAGAAGTTACAAGCCTTTTGGTTCACTTATTTTTTTCAAATCCATTTGTAGGAATCTCTTCAGCTTGGGTTCCTGGTCGAGATAAGTACTGGTGTTCAAGTAGAAGGTTGAAATCAATCCTCTGTCTCCTCCTTCCTTATTCTAATCTTATTCACATATTTTGTTTGCAACGTCTTGTTATTACAGCTCATATCCACTTTCCTTAAAAAATCCTTGATCTATTGTCAGATTTCCTTCTTAACCTTTGGTTACATCCACTTCTTCTCTTTTCTTCTTTCACCACCAAATTCAACATCATTCTATTCTCTCTACTCTTCTTATTTCCGTTTTTCGTCTACATCATCTATGTTGTTGATACACACACACACACACACACACACACACACATATGTATATATATATATATATATATATATATATATATATATATATATATATATGGGAGCGGGTGGCTGGAAATCCTCCCCTCTCTTTTTTTTTAATTTTCCAAAAGAGGGAACAGAGAAGGGGGCCAGGTGAGGATTTTCCCTCTAAGGCCCAGTCCTCTGTTCTTAACGCTACCTCGCAAACGCGGGAAATGGCGAATAGTATAAAATATATATATATATATATATATATATATATATATATATATATATATATATATATATATATACATATATATATATATATATATATATATATATATATATATATATATATATATATATATATATATATATTCACCCGTTTTTCATTTTTAGTGTTACATTCTTTTCACTTTATCTTTCTCATTCATCCTTTCTTTCGTAATCTCATTTTTCCGCTAATTTCTTCGTTCTCTAATCATTTTCTTTCTCATCACTCGTTTCATCATCGACTTCTGTCATAGAACTTTTATTTGTTCTCCCCTCCCCTTCTTCTTCTTCCTCTGTTGCATTTCATTTAATTTCTTTCAATCCCTGTTTCTAGTATACGTCATAAGTTTCCCCATTTCCTCTCTCATTTTTTCTTCTCCATCTCATTTCCCTCAGCTGCGTGGAAGAGGTTAAGACCAAAGGAAGTGGAGGAAATGCATGTACCGCCTTTTTGCGAGCCGGTCTTTCAGTACGCATGAAAATTCCGGTAAACAAAATTGTATTACCCCGTGCCAAAGGTGAAAACGATACGTGAATATCAAACAACATACCTAGCCTACACACGCACGCACACGCTCACACACACACACACACACACACACACACACACACACACACACACAATTATATGTATATATATATATATATATATATATATATATATATATATATATATATATATATATATATACAGATTCGAGTCTGATAAGGTTATCAGTGACCAAGCTTAAGATTCTCCATGTGAAAATGAACGATAAATATATTTCTAAGTTGTCAATTCAGCCTCTCGAGCTGGTTGGCTCCTATACGCCTTACTTTACTCTGCCAACATTATGCAAATGCGGTCTCTCTCAACCCGTAAAGTGTAACAAGTGTCCTCAAATTATCCTCATTGGATGGCATTATGTTCGTAGTGTTGGAATTTTTTAAAGGCGCGGAGGAGCAAAAGAGATCATAAGTTGGTGGTTTCGCCCTTGGCTGTACAGTGCTGAGATTAGGTTCTTAGAAGCCTGGAGCAGAACCAAGGCGGAAAGACTAAATAGAGGTGATTGGTAATGGAAGGTGAAGAGCAAGGAATAAGGGATCTTTGGGATGGTGTAAGGAAATGGAGGGACTAATAATAGGGCGAATAAGATGGGAAGGGAAGATGGAGGTAAGTGGCTGGGGAGTGGTCAAGAGAAGGTGCAGTATTAGTGCTATTAGGCTATTAGTGTTATTGGTATTAGACTGACATTCTTACCAGTGGGAAGTGGCACATGCGGAGGCAGAAGCTTTAGGGGAAAGGGGGGAAAAGAGATAGGAAAGGAAATGAGAGACAAAGGAAATGCGGAACAAAGGAATCGTGTCCAGATTCTTATCCATGTATTTAACAGATGTGATGTTATGATAAAGGAGTTCTAATGAATATGGAGGAATATTTTCATATCTTCCCTTTTGTATGCTCTAAAAGTAATCTGATTCTTTATCCTCTGCCACTATTGTTTCAGAGAAACGCATTCTCAATATCTTTATTGTAAAATTCATTGTGTTTTATGTTCTTTATTCCATGAGAACAAACCGGACATATACTTCATCAGTGTATGCTTCAATACTTTATCTTTTATTTCTTAGTCCCCATCTGAATAGAGGATGATCATGACTTAAGCTACAATAGCTGATGGTTAAGCCAAAACAGTCGATTTTTGAGCCATCAAAACCTTTGAGGAGTGAGGTACATGACTCAGGTTGAGCCAAAGAAGTTTAGGAAAGACTCACACCAAGTAATGAATAAGCTTGAAAGATTAAGCAAGAGGAATTAATGAAAGAACCAAGAGGAGCTGATGGGTGAGCCAAAAGGAGTTTGATGAATGACCCGGAAGAGTTAAAGGCCCAACGAAAGCATAGGTGTTGGAGGAATGCCAGCTACTGTTGACTGGGTATGTCAAACCAGTGACGACCGTACGTGCAGTAAATGGTAATAACAATATAATCAGAACTGTGGAGGATTGTGACGACAAAGGATGACACAGCTGAACCAGAAAATGAATCATGAAACCTCTTGGCACAGATCCA